>NC_030424.2:3112500-3155000 GCF_001660625.3 Ictalurus punctatus
ATCAGACTCCCTGCGTCTTTATTACGACGGGTTTTTTTTTTGTTTGTTTTAATAACTCGCCTACAAGGACAAAGACGTAGTCGAACGATAACGAATCGTGTCATTTAGCTGTTATAAAACCGGAATTAATAAGCTTAGATGGAGCTTCCACTCTACTTCAGGTTACTGAGAACATTCCGTCAGGTTGAGGTGAAATGAATAAAGACTACGTTACTGATCTCAGATCGGATTTATCCTTATATTGGATCTCCTCAGGTGATTCAGAACTAGTCTGGACTTTCTTCGCCCTTGTGTTTGACTACTAAGTGAATTTTCCGTGTTTTTAATTGTTCGTGACGTAATAATAGTCTGTTTAAAGTGTTTTTTAAACATAGTTGTAAATGTGAGGTTTTTATCCGTACTTTTCTAACATCGACTCGCTGCACTGTATTTCTGCACCGAAGATTTACTCGTTTCACTGAATTCAGCTTAAACTGAAAACTGTTTGTCAAGGTGTCTAATGGTTACGTAGGTGGAGTCGACATTTGATATATAAATTAAACTCCTTGAGACCACCTCCCCATTTGCGCCCAGGTTCACGAAGCTCCGCCCATGTATCACGAAGCTCCGCCCCAGTGTCCCTTAGCGTGTCTGTAAACGGGTTTTCCCAGCCACTTAGTAGACTTCTCTTAAGGCCACGGCCCTAAAGCCTTATTCTTTTTAAAAACCTCACATTGAACACATCTTCGTGCAAGAAATACAAAAAAATGCAGCTTTTGTTTTTGTTTGTTTGTTTGTTTATGCTGAGCAAACCTTGATATTGTCCAAAAAAAGAGAGATATGTATTATCTCGAATTTGAATCCTTTCTGATGAGTAATTTCCATTACTGGCGAATAAAATAAAAAAAAAAGACAGCAAAGATAGACACGAGTCAAGGAACTGCATGAAAGGTTTGCGGTGCATCTTTGGTTTCTCTCAGGTTTTATCCTTGTGCTCATCTAACAAAGGCTTACACATTCCTTAATCTGTAACTGGTCAGAGGTTCGGTTAGCGGTGGGAGGGTACCGGACCGGTGTCTACCCGAGAACCAGTGGGGTTTTTTTTTAAACGTTAAAATCTGTTCCTAGGTCGCTGGTTTAAAAGCTGCGACTGATGGATGTGATGTTCTTGTGTTGGCCAGAGACGGAACGATTCCAATCTTCTTTGCCGATACAGAAACCTGAGCCCGAGTTACACAAAACTGCAGCTTTTACACAAAAATCAATCACAGTGCAAATATAATAAAGTATAATTATAATAAAAATCAAATCGTAAAAATATCAAGTTTTTCAGTATGTAAGCATTCCCAAATTCAACAGGATTGGATCAAATTCTTTCTTTCTTTTTTTTTCTTTTTTTTTTCTCTTTTTCTAAAAATATTTTATATACGTATATCTCTGAAATCCGGTCCCCTGTTTTTTGTTTTTCTCGCCCTCTTTTTTCTTCTGTGATCAGCATCGTCTCTAGTCTTAATACATCCCTTGTTTGAGAAGCCGATGGCGAGTTCTGAACTTTAACACGATCTACACCAGCTGATGTCTCGGCGCTGAAGTCCGGTTTTCTAGAATCAAAGTCGTAATTTTATCAGTTATATTAACTTTATATTAACTTACCCGGATTTACTCCATTCTGCTACGACTGCAGCTTTGCGGGCGCTAGCGTTGGTCCACAGCGTGCACGAGGTGTACATACTTTTAAACTCTTGCTTCTTCGTTTGCTCCGGTCATATCCTGTTTTCTACAAGTGTTCTCAGTAGACGTTTTGTAGCAAAGACAAAAACCAGGTGCGAGTCACTAATCAGTTAGTAAAAAGCCACTTGGTACTTGTGTTTATGATGATTTTTTTTGTATTTGAGTTCGTAACGTGATTTGTTCAGTGCCCGTCGTACGAGTCTTAAATACAGTTCTTTTGGGTGCCTGGAGCTCGACGTACCTCCTACAGACCTCTTTCTATATTTGATGTAGTGAAGAGAACAACATTTGGGCTTCAGAAATGATTACCTCATTGGTGTGTGTGTGTGTGTGTGTGTGTGTGTGTGTGGAATCGAAGTCGTTCAGATTCGTGATACATTTCCTATTTATTTATTTTTCTCCTTGTGGTTTTCTTTGCTGTCGGTAATGTTTGCGCTCCGTTACACTCATTATGATTTGGCTGCTGTTAAATAAAAGCGCCCCTCGAGCGCGTCAGATCGTATTTTAAGTGAAGGTGAACGAGTCCTTGAGGTTAGCTAGCTTGTTGTATAAATACGGTGTAAAAATAATTTGTGCTGTATTGTTTGTTTGTTTGTTTGTTTGTTTGTTTGTTTTTGTTGTAGATTTGTGAAAGTGTGTGTGTGTGTATATGAACAGACCCTGCACAGGTGATCAATTCTTTTACTTGCTTTAGAATCAAGAGAATATTCTTTTCAGCTTCTTTTTGCTAGATTGTATTTGTTTCGTTTTGATTGTTTTCGTTTTGAATTTGTCGTCGTTACTTGGAAGAGTTAAGTCTGGATTATGGCTGGGAAAGGATTAATGAATTATTTGATTGATTGATTTGATAATCCTGTGTTGTGTTTTCAATGGTTTGATGTCCATGAGAGCAGAGTATTTTTGTGATTTTATTTATTTTAAACAGAAGATCAAAAGGTTAAACAAATAAAGGCAATTTTCCACAGCCGCCTTTGCTCATATTTAACAAAGTGCCAATATTAGTGGAGGGCCTTGTAATATCGTTCAAGATAATATCTGGTTTAAGTTAGCAAAGTTTCGCAGAGCAGCTGTTTTGCTAGCATTTGCTCCCTTCTTATTTATTTATTTATTTATTTATTTTTAAAAGAGAGTTGAATTTTGACAATCGAGACCAGATTTCGGTCCGTACAGACTGCCGCTTTGACTTAATATTTATTTGGTTAACAAAAGTCTACGTTTGTTTGAAAAATTAAAAAAATAAATAAATAAAAGTCACGTTTGCACTCTGCTTCACAGACGATGGGTTTTTTGTTTTTGCGTTTATTTTTCATTATCGGTTTCTTGGCCTCCAGCCCACTCGCTGCTCCGCCCGTGTCAGCTTGACCATTGAACGAATCGGGACGAGCCGTTGTCTACTGGAGTAAACAAATGAATAAATAAAAATAATCGTAATCATAAGAGCGAACTGCAGGTGGTGCTGTTACACCGTTCATCAGTGAAGCGCTCAGTGTTGATGGTGCAGTAGGATGCAGTTGTGTGTGTGTGTGTGTGTGAGAGCGTGTGCACTGCGAGCAAACTAACCAGTTTATCCAAATGTTATTTATGACTTGCTAATTGTTTACGTTGTCCGTTTTGTTTGGTTCTTTACAGTATACGCTACGTTGAAAGGTGATTAGATCACGCTGCTGGTCTTTGGCATGTGATTATTTTCCTAGGGCCAAGTACGTGTGATCATTTTAAATGTTTATGATCAAATTGCAGCACGTGATTCGTGAACGTTTAACTGTTAGCATTAACGAGTCGATACGACACCTCGATTGTATCCAGTGGTAATGCATGTGTCTAATCAGGGATTAGAAAATGGAACCAGGAACAAAAGCAAACACTTTTTTAATTTAACGCGTAATTCGAGAACGCGTAACGGTTTCCCAATCATCCTAAATTCCTGTGCAGAATTCATCACTTCCTGAAAGATGTGAAGCCTGATACCTGCTGATGTCATTTTTAAAAAAAAATGTTTACGAGGTTGTCCGTCCGTCTAGTCACGTATCTGTCCGAGAGACCCGTGAGCGCAATATCTCAAGAACGAGTTATAGGATTTGAGATGATCATCGTTACCAGCAGATGAATTGATTAGATTATGGAATTGATCCAAACAGAGTCAAGGTCACAGCAAGGTCGGACGCTGTAAGAGCCTGAGGCGTTCACGTACCACGTGTTTAGTATTTTTTTGTAAGACGTGTACACTGCTCTTAAAGCCGTTTGAAGATGCTGTGTATTGTATTTTGCTTTTAAGTTTAAAGATACTGCATAGGTAGATTTTATTTAAATTTTTTAAATTAGCTGATGTGTGTGTGCATGTACCAATCTGTCACAACTTTACTGAGCTGGGAATTGTAAATTTAATTGATTTGATTTACAGGCAAAGCTTCCTCAGCGAATGTGAATGAATGAGTTTTCTTTGAGGACACCATGTCGTTAATCTCCTCAAAATAAGGATTGAATCAATATTAAGGATGTAATAGAGCTAGCTAGTGAGCGTGTAGGTGTGTGGAGGGAGTCAGCTCTTATGTTTCGACTCCTGACGTCATGAAAACTGTTTGTTATTTTGGATAAGGAAATATAATGTCTGTGATTATCATTTTTCTCACTGCTTGATACACATGGCAGTTTTCCCCCCCCCCATAAAGTTAAGGCAATAAAACAATCCTTAAAACTGCAGTCCTTCCAGGATTTTGCAAGTGCAGAAATGAACGCAAAATCAAGCAAACTCTGTAATATTCTGAGGCGCTCGCTATTTTTCAAAATTACCGCAGATTTGGGCCATGAGGCGTCATGTGATGTCGAAGCTTTCTTCAATTCACGTGCGTCGAACACGAGTACAGCTAAAAGGTCTCATTTACCATCAGACATCACGTTAGTCGTTAGCATAACAGGTAGAGGTGTAACGATACGTCGTGACACGATACATCATGATGCAAAAATCATTTTCTGTTTATTATGCATGTGTAATGCAGTTGCACCGTTTGTACACTAGAGGTCCCGATCTGCACGTTCCGTAGAATTATAACGTATAGAACCCACGCTGGTTCTTTCCTGGAGAGTCTGCGATGTCTGCACCGTTGTAACGGTTAAAACGAGCTCTTGTATAGCTTTCAAACACCGCAAGCGCCATTTTAGCCAACTTTGGAGCTCTATTTCAGTTACAGAGCTCGTTATGTTTCACTCGATCGTTTTCCAAATCCCAAAGTGGGGAAAATTTGAATGTATGTATTTGTTTTTAAGATATGCTGAACCTGACGTACAGTTTGTTTACGATATTAAACATCTGATTGTAGCAATTTTTGATTTATTTAGTTTTATACAAAGCTAAAATGCAAACTGTTTTGCATTGTTTATGATTCAGAAATAAATTTAAAAAAGCAACGTCTAGCAACAGTCTGTAATTTAAAAAAAAAAAAAAAAAAAATTATGTTAATGGGCATAATGAAACACCTTGCAGGGGGATTTTATGAAATGCGAGTGTTCTGTAGTGTAGAATGCGTTTACAGTAATTAACGTTAAAGGTTATTAGGACACTGTGGACCGTTTGACGTGAAACGTCAGATTCGTTTCTATCCTCACTACCGAAATGCGTTTGGTTATCAGGAGTACGAATCTTTAAACTGCTGTTTGTGTATCTTAAAATTCATCTGTGCTCAGAGATCTTTGTTTTTATTTCAGATTTAAAACTTTTACATGTAGGATGAGTCACCCCGCCCCACCCCCCAATTTCTTCATTTCTTACTCACTTTAAAAAAATTAAAAAAAAAAAAAGTATAATATGATCGTTTATTTAACGTTGTATAATTATTTCATAATTTAAATATTATTACTTATTTAAATCTTTTTCCTTCAGACAGGAAGTTGTGTACTGTTTGATGACGTGATATTACTGTTTTATAGCCGTGTCGCTAAATCGGTAATGACTCATTCGTTTATTAATAAAGCGGTAATTATGACCGTCGGTAATATTAACAGGTCTTTGTAAATAAATAGAAACACAACTAAAGACAAATAGGTGATGGACGTTTCTCGTCAACGTTGAGGACGTTTTCAGCTCGCGTTTAAACTGACCGAATAAAGCCCTATTCGGATTGGATTAGTTTATCAGCGGGACGTCGGTAATATGTGTTTGTTGTTTTTTTTTTTTTTACACGTTTATTCATTCTCGCGTCCATCCATCCAGACAGCAATAAAATCTGTGTTTTTCAGAGAAGGGTAGAGACGAGACGCTGGCTTTTATTTCAGTTTGGGACGAATCAGAGCTCCAGTGACAAATTGTAAACAATAAAACAACAATCACGACGCATACGAGAAGCATCCATTTTCCATTTGACTGAAAGGCAGTAGGTGATGAGGTCATTTTCTCACAGGAGGACAGAGGGAAAACTCCGACCGTGCCGATCCGTGTGAAATAAAATCACACAGCAGCTCCTGTACAATAGGAAATCACCCCGGAACCCCGTGTACATTTTAATCCCATCCAAATAGGGTTAAAGACTTCCTCTTCAGGTCTTACGCTTGAGCAAACAATTGAGTTGTATGTTTTGCTAGCCTGTGCGACCGGTTCATTCTGTTAGGAATAAAAAGGAAAGGAAATGAGCTCTTGTGTCAGCGTATGAAATAATTCAGCTTGCTTCCTCCTTCTTTTTTTTTTCTTCCCTCCAGTTCTACAAACATGTGGTCCAAAGCGTGGAGAAGTTCATTCAGAAGGTGAGCGGTCTTACGAATCCAAAATGACTTGTCGTCAAAGCTCTCTTATTAACTTTGACGCTTACCTGTCGGGTCGTCCGTCCCCAATTCCTCCCCCCTATAGTGCAAGCCTGAGTACAAGGTCCCCGGTCTGTACGTCATCGACTCGATCGTGCGTCAGTCGCGGCACCAGTTCGGCCAGGAGAAGGACGTGTTCGCTCCACGCTTCAGCAAGAACATCATCAGCACTTTCCAGAACCTCTACAGATGCCCCTCTGATGATAAGGTACGCTCTCCGCTGTGTTCGTGGCAGATCCCGGGTGAAATGTTGTATTTTTTTTTCTTCCAAAGTTCTGAGTTTTATCTGTTTATATTGTAATTAACCACAGCTGTAGCTGCGTCTATAGAAAAACATCAGCAGTAAGCTACAGAAAGCCAATCTAACCACAAGGGGGAGCTATTCGTACTTAAACACGTTCGGATAGGTATCGTTTACATTTTTTCGAGCGGTACGTCCGGAATCGTAGGTCCCTGTACATTGGTGTCGGAATCGCCGGAGTAAATTAGCGTGTGAGGGAATGAAGGAACGTGTTTTCCCGTTTCAGAGCAAGATCGTCCGTGTCCTCAACCTGTGGCAGAAAAACAGCGTGTTCAAAAGTGACATCATCCAGCCGTTACTGGACATGGCAGCGGGACTCCCGCCCCCGAGCGTCACACCCGTTCCCGCCAGCACCGCGGTTCCTGTTAACAATGCCACTCCTGGTTAGTCTCTCGCGCTCTCTCTCTCTCTCTCTCTCTCTCTCTCTCTCTCTCTCTCATATGTGCACACACACACAGTACTATGCATGTAAAAAAAATACTGTAAAGCAAAGATGTCTTTAGAAATAATGAAATAAACCTTTTATGCTTTAAAAAAATTTCCCTGATGAATCTTTGGATTTAAAAGCACTTCAGCGACGTTCAGTTTTATGAGAATACGAACCAAGCGTCTTTGACATTCCGCAGCAGTTCTTCTGGAGACGTTTTGATCATCACACTCGCTTCTGTTTTTGCAGCTAATCCCATCCCTACTTTCTTTTTCTTTTCTTTTTTTGTCTATTACACAGTATTTGACTTTTCTTTCTTTCTTTCGTTCTTTCTTTATTTATTTATCAGTAGCATACAAAGATCTGTGTAATGTTTAACTTTTAATCGGAAAAGTGGTTTGGAAATACGTTGTGTTTTTGCGGATGGAAGTCACAAAATAAACATCTGAGACATAAATGAAATGTTTGCACACTTTTGCGCGGCTTTATTTGATCCGTTTAAGCCTCTGCTTCAATCATAGATGTTTATATTTTATTCTATCAGCACTTCAATCTTCTTATTTCATCAGATCTGCTTTCATTTTTTTTTTTCCATTTCCTCTTGGTCTTTGCTGCCACCTACTGGTTAAAAATGGGAACCCCTGCCAGTTTGATGTTACTTTCTCATGCGTTAACTTAACGGTCTGTTTGTTTTCTTGTAGTTTGGTGTCTCAGAGACTCCAGTGATGATGATGATGTAACACAAACACACAGAACACATTACTGAATCTGTAATTAAATCGATGTGGTCCTTTTTTGATCTTTCTTTTTCTTTTTTCTTTTTTCTTCTCCCGAATTGGCTCACTGCATTTAATCTCTAATAAGAGTTTATTTGTGATTAATCGGGTTGTCTTCGTCTAACAGGCACTCCTGCTACTCCGGCCACTCCGGCCAACATCGTGCCCAGTTTACCGGACTGGGCCTCTCAGATCTCCAACTCGGACACCGTGGCAGCTGTAGCGCAGATCCTACAGAGCCCTCAAGGACAGCAGGTCAGCCCCCGTCTCACTTGCTAGTTTACCCTCGCTATCCGTGGCACGGAGTGTAATTAAATATCGTTTAAGGGCCTTGAAAACGAGTCTCGTTGGCACAGAGTTTTTGAGTTGGGGTAACACGGGTTGAGTCGAATTGCTTGGCAGAGACGCAAAGAGCTGCTCCGGTTTCACGGTGCAGTTAAGTGGAGTGGAGTCTAATGGGGTGTGTGGGAGTTTCCAGAAATCCTTGGCTGCGAGCGATAAAATCCCATCTGCTGTTGAGCACCGTTCAGCGTCCTCAGTGTTTGTCTTTAAATAAAAGAAGTTGAAGTTGACGATAGGTGAACTAACACATGTCTCAGTGCTGCAGTATTTTAATTACAATCCTGATGCAAAAGATTTGTCAGGGCTGATTGAAATTTTTCACCAGGCTTGGGTTCGAGGCCATTTTAATATTTTTACCCGTAGTTTTGAAATATAATACTGACATATACCATGTCATATCAGGAAGAACCACTAGATGGAGCCATAGTACGTGTCAGAGGACGGATGGCGATCATGCTGAGCTGTAACCGGTATATCGATGTGTCCCGTACGCTCTTTCCATCTCACAGTTGCAGCAGTTGGTGCAGAGTTTGCAGTTGCAGCAGCAGAAGCCTCAGCCGTCTCTCCTGCAGGCGTTAGACGCAGGTCTGGTGGTCCAACTGCAGGCCCTGACCGCTCAGCTCACAGCGGCCGCAGCAGCCAACACGCTCAACCCGCTCGAGCAGAGAGTCTCCTCCTTCAACAAGGTGAACACCACACACACTATTCAATAAACGTGATATTTTAGCGGACCTCAAACGCTTCTACTTTGGGCATCGAGTTTCCTCCGTGTCTGCTCTGACATCATCCTCTCCTCTCGCAGAAGCTCTTGGGACAGTTCGACTTCGGCGGCGAGTCCGAAACCGGCGAAGATTCCAAAAAGGACACGGCGGCACCTCAGTTGTACGTACTACTTTACAGTCGTTTACCTCGTTCGCGTCGGAATCCGTGACGGAGAAGGAAGAACTGACGAAGGAACTCACCGTTTTTTTTCCTTCTGTTACAGGCCCATGGTTTCAGAGTCCATTAACAACTCCCTCTTCCATCAGTTGGCTGAGCAGCTCCAGCAGCAGAACCTCGAACAGTTTCAGAAACAAATTCTAGAGCATCAACAGCATCAGCAGAAGGTAAAGGAGACCGAGGAGAAGCTACACAGCTACCTTTTATACACTTTTATAGAAAATGAAGTTCTACTCCCAGAACAAACCGTGGTGAGTCCGTGCTTAACTTTTTTCTTTGTGGTTCCTTCTTTCTTTCTTTTTTTTTCTCCAGTCCATGGCCATGGAGAACCAGGAGAGCATCTTCGGTCCGGAGAACTCGGCCCCTCCAGCACAGAGCAACGTCCAACCGCAGCTCCAAGAGCAGGAAACCAAACTGGATGATTCTATTGACAACCAACAACAGGCAAGAAGAAATATCAATAAGATTCGCTCAACTGTTTATGTAGCGCTCGGGTGTGTAGTAACTGTACGTCGACTCCGACCTCTTTAGAGTGTTGAGACGATGATGTGAGGAAGCAGGAACACGCAGACATGTAAACCGCGATGATGATGATTTTAAAACCAGGGACGTACTAATTAGTCTTTTCAGACTGATAAGGAGGAAGGGTTATACAGCTGACCAGGAAGGGTTTTGTGCTTGTGTTTGGTGCAGGACATGGACCTGGACGAGGGACAGGACACTGTAGACGAGGATGCGTTCGAGTCGGAGGAGAAGAAAACCAGCGGTACTCGTTCCAGAACACACTCTCGGTCTCGCTCCAGGTTTGACAAGCAGCCAGTCACAGGTGCAACACGTTCTCTTGCCCGTCTCACCGTAAATCAGACCGCGTTTTTACTTCTTACTGCAGGTCCCCAAAGAGGAGGAGGTCAAGGTCACGCTCAGGGTCCCGGAAGCGCAAACACCGGAAACGGTCGCGCTCGCGCTCCAGAGAACGGAAGAGAACGAAATCCTCTCGTTCCTACTCCAGCGAGCGACGAGCACGGGAGAGAGAGAAGGAGCGGCAGAAGAAAGGCCTTCCTCCAATCCGCTCCAAATTTCTCAGCGGTACGGTCGAGGAACATGCTGACGGTCGTGTGACGTAATAACGTAAACTAAAATAGCGCCGTTAAATCGTATTACGCGTTCTAAAAAGCCGAAGTCTGTAATCATTTTAATATCCTTAGGTTTATCTGTGTTTATATTTATTTCCTTGCAGTCTGTAGCACCACGTTGTGGGTGGGCCAAGTGGACAAGAAGGCCACACAGCAAGACCTCACCAACCTTTTTGAGGAGTTTGGCCAGATCGAATCCATCAACGTGAGTCGGCAAACGAGTGTCGTGTGTGTGACTTGTGTTGAGCTGAAAGAGCTTTAGGAGCGCTACGACTTCCAGAAGTTCTTATTCAAACCTTTCTGTTCTTTCATTCGACCGGGTTATTCTTTGTGTGCGTGTGTGTGTGTGTGTTTAGATGATTCCTCCCAGAGGATGTGCTTACATCTGCATGGTGCATCGTCAGGACGCTTATCGCGCAAGACAGAAATTAAGCACCGGCTCGTATAAAATCGGGTCCAAGGTTATAAAGGTTTGTAATCCGCTCATGATCAACTGATACCGGTCCTGTACACCGCAGGGCTGTTTTATTTTCAACTCTGATTGATCAGAAGGTGCGGAGTGTATAGAGTTTAGTGTTCGGTATTAGTAGCGTCTTGTGTGTGTGTGTGTGTGTGTGTGTGTGTGTGTGTCTGTGTCTAGATTGCCTGGGCTCTTAATAAGGGTGTGAAACAGGAGTACAAACAGTTCTGGGACGTGGATCTAGGAGTGACCTACATCCCCTGGGAGAAGGTCAAGGTGGACGACCTGGACGGCTTTGCGGAAGGAGGCATGATCGACCAGGAAACAGTCAACAGTGGTGAGAATATATGTGTGTGTGGGTGTGTGTGTGTAAATAGATGTGTGTATATATGTGTATGTGTATATATGTATATATATATATATATATATATATATATATATATATATATATATATATATATATATGTATATATATATATATATATATATATATATATATATATATATATATATATATATGTATGTATGTATGCATGTATGCATATGTATATATATGTATGTATATATGTTTCCTCCTGACTCTGCTCTTCCGATTCACTTGGGCAGAATGGGAAGCTCAGAAGAACACAGAAGGAACACCTAAGGAACCCCAGGTTCAGCCGGCGGCTGCCGAGAGCAGCGTGCCGAGCACGTCACAGAACGAAACCTTCACGCAGCCGGTCGCCATGATGCCCGTACAGGTACACCAGGCTCTCTTTGTTACTCTTTTACTTTGGTTTAAAGTATCTACAGCATATGATACGTCTACGTTTTCTCTAACTCAGATCCCAGTGGCGCAGACCGTCCCTGCTGTCAGCCTGGTCCCGCCCGCATTTCCGGTCACCATGACGATGCCCCCACCAGGTTTCGGTCCCCCGCCCCCATTTCTCAGGGCTGGATTCAACACCTCGCAGCCTCCTCCAGGTACAACCGGTTTCACAGTTCTCCACTGAAGCAGCTTGTTGAGCGTTAAGTCCAGGACTGCTTTATTAATCTCCGTGTCCGTCTTTAGGTTTCATGGCCGCTTCCAGTGTTGCTCAGTCTGCCATCGGAGCTGGTCTCGCCTCCGCCCAAACACGTAGGTTCATCCTCATATGAAATCTCTATAGGGTGCTTTGTTAAAGCGTGCTTCCTAACCGGGTCCGATGCGGTTCCCTGACAGCTTTGGTACAACCGACTCAAGACGGCAACAAGGAGCAGACGTTTGGAGCGATGCTCCCTCCGACGAGCACTATTCCGGCAAGCTTCATGCCCTCGGGAATGCCTGGAGCGGTGTTCAACCCTGTGGGAGCGCAAGCACAGCAGGCCAGCGCTGACAAAACAGCTGTGTCTGCAGAGAGCTTAGACGCACCTAACGAAATAACACTACACGGTACGAGTTTAAGGTTTTTGATCTTGATCTTCAAGCTTGTAAGCTCTCTAAGGTCTTGAGTTAGGTCTAGACTTCAGGTAAATATTGTTAAGCCTTCACTTAGAGTTTTCTTTCTATCTGTTAACAGGACTTCAGAACGCAGTACGCAGTGGGATGGGTTTACTGGGCATGCACCCTTCCGCATCTCTCGCTCACCCTCTCTCTGGACAGAGGATGCCTGGGCTGCTGCCCATCGACTTGCGTCCCAACCTCCTCCAGGGAGCCGGGGCTCGTTTCCCCATGCTCATGCAGCAAGGCCTGGCGCAACAAGCCAACAGCCTCCTGGACGCCTCCTCGCTTCAGGTCCGTGCCCGCACCCCTTTCCCTCAGATGGAGCACTTTAATCGTGCAGACGGTCCCTTCGCGAGGGCCCCCAATCCCACAGCTCCTGCCCCAGACAACATGGACAAAGCTAATAATAATAATAACAATAACGCACCGACTACTTCAGATGGCGGAGGTCAACAAGAGGGCGATCAGGACTATCGCTTCCCGCCTCCGGAGAAACAGAGCACGGGTCTGCTGAGGACCCCTCCTCCTGAAATGAGGACGGAGCCAACCCCTGTCAGAACTCCACTGCTGGAGAGACCTCCCAGAGGAGGCGTGCACATGGAGGGACCCGGGAGACGGGAGCCCGCGCCAGGCCCTTTCAGAGCCGAGACGCGCTGGGGCGCACCGCGCGGGGACTTGGACGAGCGAGATATGAGAGGAATGCCAGCAGGACCACCCAAGAGCTTTCAGGAGGATCGCGGGAATCCGAATTTCCAAAACCGTTTCGAGATGCGAGGCGGAGGAGCCATGGGTGGAGTAGGGCCGGGCTGGAATCGTGGAGGAGGAGGAGGAGGAGGAGGAGGAGGTGGTGGTGGAGGAGGAGGAGGAGGTCCTTTCAATGCCAACTCTCATCAGGACTTTGACGATCGGCGTCGGCCTTGGGAGAGGCAGAAGGACCGCGACGACAGGGACTTCCGCAGGGAAATGAATGACAACCGGCACAGGGAGCGAGACCGCGAACGAGGGCGAGATCGGAATCGGGAGCGAGAGAGAGACAGAGAATGGGATAACGATAAGGAAAGAGACAGGGAGCGCGGCGGCTGGGCGCCTCCTACTTCGCAACCTCTCCTCCCTCTTCCCAGACCATCCCAACCACTGCTTCCTCTACCCACACCTCTGCTAAACCTGCCTCCGTCTCAGCCCGAGTCGCATCCTAAACCTGTCCTGCACGAGCCGAGACAAGCCGAACCACAGCCGGAAGCGAAGCCGCCCCTGCAGCCGCAGCCTGACAGAGAGAGTGCAGGCGGCCAGGACAACAAAGGCACCTTTAGTGACAGTGTTCACGACCTGGACTCTAAACCCGAAACCGACTCGGAACCCACAGCCGAGCCGTCTCGCCCCTCCCCGCCCGCTCCCACAGCCAAGCCCCTAAACGATACGCAAGCCCCGGAAGTTTCCGCTTCCCCGCTCGTGGCTGCAGGCGGCGGCGGCGGACAGACCGCGCCGAAGGAAGAAGCCGAGACTGGGACTGAGCCTGAGCTAGTGAAAACGGACACTGAGGAAACATAATCGTCACTCAGTAGGTAAAAAGATTTTGTATAGTTGTCATCTCTGTACTTATTTCAAACGGCTTCCACAGGACCTGCTCAGTTCTGTTGCCCGAAAAGAAAAAAAGGAAAAAAAAAAAGATCTTACGTTTCATGCCAGTTATGTACATCATAGATGGCTCACAATAGAGGATTTCACTGGTAGGTGATATTTTAATGTTTTATTTTAATTTCATGTTTTTAGTTGTTTTTTTTGTTTTGTTTTGTTTTTTTATTAAATGCAACCCCACTGTTTTAAAGCTAGGTTTTTAAAATCCTTGGAATTTGCTTGCCAAAATGTTGTTTAGCTTAACTGTGATTTTGGGGAGGGTGTGGAGCTGTGACCTTCCTATGGAAGAGTTTAAAGGACGCTGGCTATTTTTTTTTTTCTTTTTCCCCCCCCACTGAAGGATCAAATGCAGAACGTGTGATTGGGGAGTGGGGGAAGGGGGGAAGGAAAACAAACAAAAACAAACAAACAAACAAACAAAAAAGAAAAGCAGTCCAGGCCTGTTCTGTGTTTTGTTTTCCAACCAGCGGCTGCAGAGTTTTAAAATGAAATGAATTGAATGCCTTTGTGGTGTCCTTAATGCTTGTTGTCTTTTAAGCAAAAAATGATACGTACAGCCAATACAGTGAGAACAGTAATGCCGTTTTTAGTTGCTTTTGAAAAGAATACAAAAAGATTAAAAATATGATATGATGTACTCTCCCCATCTTAAATGTCTGATTCTTCTTCATCACACTGCAGCGAATACATCGGCTCAGCCAGAAAAGGTCACGGAAGGCAAATGGATGTTAAGAGCACTCTGTTTAGTTTCAAATAAACATGCTTTGTTGGTTAAAAAAAATGCTTTAGGACTTTGTATTTTCTGTGAAGGAATTAACGAACCACGCGAACACGATGAATCGACCACGAGCCGAATACTGGGCAGGTAGTGGCCTAAATATGACTTCTTTTTTTTTTTCTTTTTCTTTTTTCTTCTCTCTCTGTTGTGTTACGCCCATCTGATGACGTTATGTCTTAATAAGTGTCTTGGGGCTACTAGCTGATAGCTACTGCACACACACACACACACACACACACACACACACACACACACATGTTCCCAAAAGCCTCCCAAACATAATCTACTCACCACTGTAGCTCCATTGTTTTGACTTTATGGAGGTTTCAGTTAATAATCTACTCAGACCTTCATAAACCACAAAGCTGTCTGGAGTAGCGCACACACACACACACACACACACACACACCAACCACTGAGCTATGCATCATTCCAGACTCGTATCACATCTGCAACTAACAAGCTTCAGCCTTTTAAACTGTTAATCTCTCTTCAGGTGACTCCCCCCCCCCCCCCCCCCCCCCCCCCACACACACACACACACAGACATTTACACACAGGAAAAATGGACCAGGAATTCCAAGGGAAAAAGCTTTTAGCGTAATAGATCTTCCGGTTTAAATTCTGTCGATCATTCGGTTTCTATTGACGTTTCTATTTCGAACGCTATTCCCGAAACGGACTTCATCTAACGGACATCAAGCCAGAACCTACAAACACGGCGTGTGATCTAAGAGTATATCAGAGGAAAACATGGTGTCCAGTGCCTCACGCTTGAAGAAGTCCTTTTGAATAATGATCTTTTTGCTTGAAATATAAAGCTCCTCATTATTTTTTTCTCTCCCTAATAGAATTTGCATTCTGCTGAAGCGAGACACGATGAAATAGAAATGCTGCGCACTCGCGCTCGTCCCTTCGAATCTAGGCCGGCTTTCATCACTCGGCGCAGAAATTTAAATCCGTCCCTTTGATGATTCCGTCCTCGTCGGGTATGCGGTGTGGACGCCGCACTCGCACGCACGCCAGACGCGTCGCGAGACGTGAACAGATTGAACCCGATCAGGAATCTCAGATCGGATTTAGCCCTTGGTGTTAAAGCGGTTTCAAAACACCTCGAGCTTCTCGAAGGGTCTTCCCGTTTTACTCGCGCGAACACTCCTTCGCTTCGAAATTTCCGGAAAAGCGACCGCAACATCGCTGAGTAGAAACGACGGCGAGATTGCGAACCGATACGCGAAATGAAATCGTGGCCAAGAAAGCAGGTGAAAGGGGGCGTGTTCTCTCGGCTGTCGATCGATCGTTAGCATCGCGTGAGCTCGTGTATGTGGAAGCGGGCGGATAGCGCTTTTCTTCCGCATGTGTTTACACGCCTGAGCGGTTTGAAACGATGTGATTGGCTCACGTCGTGTGTTTTAGCCTGGATCCTCCTTCCCGGTTAGGTCGTATGATGGGCGGAGAACTGGTTGGTGGGTGGAGGATCAGCCAAGACCAAATTAGAGAGAGATTTGTGTCTCTTCGTCGGCTGCAGGTCGAAAAGCTGTGGATTTACGCGTCCCTCGTTTGTCGGCTAGCTTGACGGCACGGCACCGCTCCGTGTAGACCAGCTAACCGTTGCATTTACACACTTCCTGTCTCTTGAGCTGTCGTGAGTTGGGCCGCATCACAATCTGGAGAGCTGGCACAAAACGCAATGCCGTATCTGTGAGGATATGTGCTGCTGTCGCTCATCTGTCGTGTTTGTTTTTTTTTTTCTTCCCTTTGTGAGGGACTTTCAGCTGCTTCTCAGTAAGAAAAGAGGAATGCGATGGTGAGAAGTTCCGGTCTGTTCGATATACGCAGCTCTCAGCAGGATCCTGCTCGAAGCTGTTCTCCAGACCCCACACGTACCGAATGAAAACGCCCTCTTGTAGGTCGTTAGACGGGTTGAGAGTTGACTTGGGAGCTAATAAAACTCTTACAGGGTGAGCTGTTACAAGCCTGCGTGAGGTGGTCCGGTGGTAATCATTTACACAGGACAACCACCGTTTACGTGCTCCGCCTGCTTCTTGCTTCTTTCTGGCAATCGTTTTTTGTCTTCCTGAATCATCAGACGGCAAAACGACAAGCTGTAGAGCTTTTTTTTTTTTTTTAAATTATTATTTCTTCCGAGATGACGTGTCGGTGGTGGTGTTGATGTTACTAGCATGAAAGTTCAAGATTTGGAAGCCGAGTCTGCCGATGAGGAGCTGAGAGAGCTGGACAGCCTTAAAAGGCTAAAGCGCCGCCGCATCGCTCTCTCTCTCTTTTTTTTTTTTTTTAGAATAAAGACGAAGCGAGGGCTAAACCCGACTGCACAGCTGTCGGCGACGTGTCGATGAACGGAGTTTAAACTTCTCGGTATTAGATTATAAAGATTACCGTTCAAGTTCTCGGGCTCTGATGACCTTCCGAGTTGACGTGCCGAGTTCGTCCACTAGAGGTCACACACACTCTTGTCACGGCTTCAGACGCACCTCTCTTCTTGGTGTCGGCCATGCGGATACCGCACTATTGTTCTACCTCTCCGTCTATTATAGTAGATGTTATCTAGGAAACAGTGCTTTTGTATAAGTATTTACCCCCGCCCTTGAATATATATCCACAGTGTGTAGTTTTACATCCTGGCACTGAAACGAACCTGATGGGGATTTTAAACGTGATGGTTAATAATATTGAAGTGAGGGGGTGGTGGTTATTGGGGAGGGGCGGGGTTTCAATATAGTTTGCGGATTTATTAAACATTGCTATGAAACCCCTGTATTGACTTCTGATAGCACCAGGACTGCATAATTACCTGTATTGAGTCTCGGATGATCTTAATATGAATACACCTGTTCTGGAAGAATAAATAGATCGGGTCACGACAACCAAGGAGCGAGACAAGTCCGCGACAAAGTTCTAGAAATGGAAATCTTTGAGCATCCCTTGAAATCCATTTAGGTGGGGAGCGGAAGGGAAAGAGTATGGCACCTATAGGAGCTTGTCCAACAAAATCCAGTGACTGAATAAAGTGCGGATTAGCCAGAGAGAAGTCATAAAGGTGATGTTTAACACGATGCTACCAGCACCGTGCTTCACTGTGGGATTCATATCTACATGACATGTATATTCATGACAAAAATAAAACCCATTCAAGTCCACTTCAGTTCCAGATCGTGACACGACAAAATATGGACAGGATTAACGGGTTACCGACTATCAGTTGCCTATCTGCATAAAGTATCCCCGCCCCCTCCCCCTCCCCCAATCCCCCTCGACCACCGCGGAACCACCACTAAGCAGATATTTCCGTGGGGGGTCCGTTCTTGGCTCGGACATGCTGCAGGTCTTGCTTTGGGTTTTTAAACACTTCCTGCACTTCAAGAACAAATTTCTACACACACTGCAGGGGTGGATTTAATATTTTAATACGTATTAAACCTGCATAAAGGCAACGATATGAGCGTGCCCAACCTAGACCTCAGTCCTGTCTTCAACTGCCTTTGATTCTCCCAGGATCTTTCCTGTGGTGGCTTGAGCACGTTAAATATAGCTCCCGTTTAAGACGTCGACCGACCGTGTGATCAAGTGTGTTATTGCCTCCTTTTGGCTTTGGCGTGTTCACACCCAACATTTCTCCATCAAAGGGAAATAAAATTACATGCTTTCTGTTCTCGAGTTGTGCAGAGGCAGGAATAAAACCGGTCTCGGGCAAGAGAGAAGCGAGAAGATTAGCGAGGAAACGTTCTTTTAAACTACACTCTGTAGCACTGGACCTTTTATTGTATTTTATATATATATATATATATATATATATATATATATATATATATATATATATATATATATATATATATATATATATATATATCAAATCTCATGGCTACTGTACCACATATACTGTGTTTATAATTATACATATATTCCATAATCACACATTGATTCGAGTGCCATAGCTTTGACTCCTCCGTCTCTTTGTTTGATTTGCTCCAGGGCGGGGTGATCGAGGGCAGGAAGCTGCTCTGTGGGGGGTCAGGGGTCAGCTGGACACGGGCTTCAGTATGACACCAGAGCAGCATTAACAAGCAGTCTGCATTTCACAAAGAGCTCAGGCACATTCACAGCAGGCATGCAGGTCTACATAAATAAGAAACAAACTAAAAAACAATCAGAATTGGATGGAAGGAAAGGGACAAAGTCCAGTATACAAATCTTGACCGATAGGAAAAGCTTTACAGGCATCGAAGGGATAAATGTCCGACTTGCGTGAGCCGTTTCATCTCGTTCTCTCTCTGCTCTGAGACGTTTCGTTGACGTTTAAGCCGCGACGCGTTTCGCATCCGTAACGTCACGCAAAAACGATCAAATGGAACGAACGCGGAATCTCTGATCCGTTATCGTCGCCTCGTCCCCGTTATTTATTTATTTATTTATTTATTTGCCTTTTTTTTTGTTGTTGTTTGGTTCGACGATTAGAAAGACGGTCTCGCGGTAGGTTCCGCCGTCTTGTAATTCGAACAGACGATTCGACTCTCCTCATCGATGAGTGTCGAATCTTTTTGACTCCTAAATGACTCTGTGTCGAGTTTACGAGATTTCCAATACGTCCCTTCTTCTACTACGTGGTGGTGTTTGTCTAGCTGTGGCTGAACTCGTACGTAAGTAAGGAAGGTGCGCTAAGAAGAACACTAAGCTTCCCGGCGTTAACGTTGGTGTGTCTTCGCGCCGTTTAAAGAATATTTATTTCTATGTATACTGATCATTGGGAAGTCTTAATTGCCTTCTCCTATTTCCGTTTATCTAAAAGAGCTGGTTTGAAGAGTCGACTCGTCCCAGATTCTCGTTTTCAGATTCTTCTCGAGTGTTGTGTACCGCAGTACGTGAGCTCGCGAGGAAGGTTTTCCTTTAGCCGTCTGTTTAGAGCTGTTCACACTCCTCCGTCTGGTCTTTACACCTGGTTCCACAGCGTGACTCACCTCCGAGCGCCGTCGCTCTCACACCGCTGAAACACATGTACACCACCTCTGCCCTCAGGCTCGACATCATTTCCTGTTTGTTTTCAGACACTGAAATTCCTGCGTTTGGTATTTATCATGCCTGGAACATGCTGGGGACACACACGAGTGTGAAAGAGAGCCACAAAGAGATGTTTGTTGCTGTGTGACACTGAGAAATGTGTTCAGTTACACAGTGTATCGATTGTTAATAGCGTTTTTTTTTTTTTTTTTTTTTTTAATGGAAGTTCAGCGTTCATGAAAGACATTTTTGTTCCTCTGAAGTTCTCCATGTTTTGCTCTTGTAGTAAAATAACGAGGTAGTTACTGTTCCCTGAAGATGTCAGGAAGAACACAGCTTTACCTCTGACGGTTACAGAGCACTGACACCGGAGACTCCTTCCATAAACGTTAAATAAACGCGTCCGTATCAACAGCTACGTGGTTTTTAATCGAACCCGTTTTGAAGGTTTGCTCCAAGTTTAGGAGCTCGGACCGAGATCTGACACGTTAGCCGTGACATTTAGCGACGTTTCAGTCCTCTCCTCCCCTGTGGCTGCTCCAATCTGCTCAGCCAGTTTGCTGCATCAATATTCCCCCACTTACCGGATTTAATTATTCAACATCATGTTTATTCATGACGGCGGACATCTGTAGTCCCTCGCCTCCTCCGGCCCCTCCACCCCGAGCAGACGAGCCCGAGATTAAAGACTGAAGTATGAAAACCTGACGAGGCTCTCCGTTGAGGTTCTCGATCCGCTCGCCGGTGCGCTAAAAAGGAAAACGGGCCTCCGTCCTGTCCGAGAGCTGAGACAGGAAGTGACATCTGACCTCCGGGCTACGCTCTCGGGTCTTTATACGCTGGATGATGCTGACATACATTCGATCTTGCAGTTATTTATTTATCATCTGTTTACCCTCAGTAATGTTTCCTTATCGCTGTTTAGCGTGATCCTACATTTCTTCATCGAAGTGACCAAAGTCGTCTTCTGGGAGAAGCACAAATCCCGGATGGCTAACTGCTTACTGTGTTTGCTCCCTGTAGTTTACATTTTGAGGTAATATTTTGCTAGTCGTGCCTATCGGGGCGGACATGGGCTGAAAAATAAAAAGGCCGTCTGAAGGGTATTAACACAGGAGCACCTATAGGGCACTACAGTTAATCCATCCCCCCCCCCCCCCCCCCCCCACCATGTAGGGAAGCCTATTGGGCAATTCATCTCATTTTATCGGATGTAGGGAAGCCTATTGGGCAATTCATCTCACCCACCCCAACATGCAGAGAAGCCTATAGGGCACTTCATCTCATTTTATCGGATGTAGGGAAGCCTATAGGGCACTGCATGCCATTTTCCTGCATGTAAGGAAGACTATAAGGCACTACATCTTGTTTTCCTAGTTGTAGGGAAGCCTATATGGCACTTTATCTCATTTACTCGGATTTAGGGAGGTCTATAGGACACCACCTAATTTCCTTGGATGTTGGGAAGCCTATAGGGCACTACATCTTGTTTCCCTAGTTGTAGGGAAGCCTCTATCCACTGCATTTCATTTTCTTATATGTAGGAAACCTGTAGGGCACTTCATCTCATTTTCTTGAATGTAGGGAAGCCTATATGGCACTATTTCTCTTTTTTTTTTCAGTTGTAGGGAAGCCTATAGGGCATACATGTCATTTTCTTGCATGTATGGAAGCCTATAGTGCACTACATCCCATTTTTACAGATGTAGGGAAGCCTATAGAGCACTTCATCTCATTTTTCAGTTGTAGGGAAGTCTATAGGGCAGTACATCTTATTTTCTCAGTTATAGGAAAGCCTATATGGCAGTACATCTAATTTTCTTGTATGTAGGGAAGCCTATTGGGCACTTCATCTCACCCCCCCTCCAACCCCACATGTAGGAAAGCCTATAGCACACTTCATCTCATTTTATCGGTTGTAGGGAAGCCTTTAGGGCACTGCATCTTGTTTTCCTAGTTGTAGGGAAGCCTATATGGCACTTTATCTCATTTTCTCGGATGTAGGGAAGTCTATAGGACACCACCTAATTTCCTTGGACGTAGGAAAGCCTATAGGGCACTATTTCTCTTTTTTTCAGTTGTAGGGAAGCCTATAGGGCATATATCTCATTTTCTTGCATGTATGGAAGCCTATAGTGCACTACATCCCATTTTTACAGATGTAGGGAAGCCTATAGAGCACTTCATCTCATTTTTCAGTTGTAGGGAAGCCTATAGGGCAGTACATCTCATTTTCTTGTATGTAGGGAAGCCTATAGGGCACACCATCATTTATAGAGTTAATATTGTGAGAAATGGAAAAAAAAAAACCTTTCCTGATTCATTTGAGTCAATGAGTCAGTGACTTGTGATTCATTTAAGGTATGTGCCATTATTCAGTACCTTCCCTTTGTTTCCTAGGAGAGGGGGGAAAAAAGTGAAAGGGAGTGTATCAGGAGAGTGCTGAGGCAGCATGATGCGCTCTCATTTTTCTCTCTCTCTCTTGCTCTCTCAATCTCTCCCTCCCTCCCTCTCTCCTCATTCCCCCTGCATTGGGGATTTATGAGTCAGTGTGGCCCCTCTTTTTATTCCTCTCCACTCCTTTTCCTCGGCTCGTCTTATCGATCAGGAGCAGCTCATGCATGATGGACACGAGTGGTGTTTCTCCAGCCTTCCCCCACTTCATTTCACACATTTACACACACAGGCAGGGAGCCATCCCTGGACAGCAGTGGTGAAAATGAGAAACATAACCTGGCGCACAGCCACGAGGGCTTCGTCCCAAACGCACAGCCCTGCCGAGAATCGGCCAGCTTTGTCCGCTGCGTCTGAGCGAGCTTCGTTTGAGACGATTAGGAATGTTGTGTGTGGTAGTGATGGAGAGCAGCGCACGAGCAAGTCACAGAGCTGCGCTAAGCATGACGGATCCGTGTGAGATCGTGACGCCGGACCACCCGGCTGTGTGTGTGAGGTGCGAGGGTGGTCTACGTCTCGACCGGAGTCTCGGAGTGACACTATCTCCATGCCCTGTTTACATTTTAAGGCTTTGCCTCATCTCTGAACAATGCCCATCTCTCACTCTCACACACAAACACACACAGGAGTGAGGAATATGTCCGCTGTGTGCGTGTGTATATATATATATATATGTGTATATGTAATATACACACATTAAAGGTATACTCGAGTGTTATATATTTATATACACACATTAAAGGTATAGCTTCTGTCTGCTGAATCTGTAGCGTGTGTGAGATTAATACGGGAGAAAATCAGTTTCCTTATAACGCACGTCTAAACGTTTTCACCGATTCTTGAGTCAGAGGCGTCTGTAGACGTAAACAACACGTAGACGTTCCCGATTCTGCTAGATCCAGTTTCACCCTGAGACGGTGTAGGTGTGAGACGTGGAACAAAGCCGGCTGTATTTGATACGTCGTGCTACAAAAACCCGAAATGCGATTTCATAATCCAGTTTTAATCCCCACATTGCACCTGGTATTAATTTAGGAAATAAACCTCGGTGTGTTATATTACTTTAATTACATCACTCCGACTGGAATTTATATTAGCCGGCGTGTGAAGAGTCCCAGGAGCGTCGCTGGATAACGTTCGCGATATCCGTACGTGAAGCTGTCCTGGATATTTCACAGTTTTTTCCATAGTGTAAAAACTACCTGGAGATGGTATGAGAAGGTTTATTACACTACTTTTAGGGATATTTTTAAAGAACATGGCTGCTGTACACGTTTTATACGTTCGCACGTTCCGTAACCGCAGATTTACTAGCACCGATGACGCCATTTTGTGAAATTCCACAGTGAATAATTTAACCGTCGTTTCTTATCTTATCGCAGCGAATGGTGCTGTCTTTCTCCTGCCTTTCCTGTAAAAATACTGAAAACATCACCGTTTGTTCACAGCATGGTCGGATTCTGAAATCTGATTGGTCAGAAGGTGTTTTTTATTTTTTTATTTTTTTTTAATTAATTCCTTGTAAATCACAGGTTTATATTGATATGTTCGTTGTCGTACGTTATAGTTTCCATGGTAACGGCTGATTCACGGTGCTCGGTGGGTGGAACGTAACAGTCGGAGGTGAAGTTTTCCGACGTCTTCAGGACAGAGGAGTTTCTCGGAAAGCTGCACAAAACTTTGCGTTGCCGTGGAGACGCTGCTCTTTGGGTCATTGTGAGATATGACACGCCCACTGTAGTTCTTTTTGTGGCTTTTAGTCGGAATTAAATTGCACTTAGGCGTGTATACTTCTAGCGCCGGTGCGTACTTATTAATGTATTAATAGTGTTTATATTAACGACAGTTTTTTTTTTTTTTTTTTTTTTTTTTTAGTCTTTCAAATTGTTTGTCTTTAAAGACCTAAAACTGGCGCGTATATAAACGGAGCAGTAACTACCTCTCTCTGTGCTGTTAAACACAGTCGTAGCAGGTCTTAGACCCTGAATTGTTGGTTTTTGTGGATTGCGAGTGAATGCGGCGCAGGATCATGTTGCAGCAGGTGCTACTCGGGCGTTACTTTAATCATTCTGACCTCAAACAAATATCGGTGTTGACACAGCAACGGCTAAACGGCTCAAAAGCACGCCGGCTTCCAACGTGAGAAAATGCTATTGTTCATTCATGAAGGAACACAAAGAGCCTCGCACGGGGATGAGGCGAATCTCA
Source organism: Ictalurus punctatus (assembly GCF_001660625.3). NCBI lineage: Eukaryota > Metazoa > Chordata > Actinopteri > Siluriformes > Ictaluridae > Ictalurus > Ictalurus punctatus. The sequence continues at coordinate 3,136,930 of NC_030424.2, forward strand.
TGAAACCTGAGACGATCGTACAACACAATTACAGACCAGAAAACACACCGTGCAGTGCAGTCCAAAAGTTTACACACCCTCAGGCGAAAACGAAGACAACAAAGAAACGCAGTTTATAGCATTGTGTATTGTGTTGCGTTTCACAGATGTGCTTTTATCATCATCAGTAATACCATCTGCCCTACCTCGTCTGTCCTACCTGCTCTACCCTACCTCGTCTGCCCTACCTGCTCTACCCTACTTCGTCTGCCCTACCTCCTCTGCCCTACCTGCTCTACCCTACCTCATCTGCCCTACCTGCTCTACCCTACCTCATCTGTCCTACCTCATCTGCTCTAACTCATCTGCCCTACCTCATCTGGCCTACCTGATCTGCCCTACTTCATCTGTCCTACCCGCTCTACCCTACCTCATCTGTCCTACCTGCTCTACCCTACCTCATCTGCTCTAACTGATCTACCCTACCTCATCTGCTCTAACTGATCTACCCTACCTCATCTGTCCTACCCACTCTACCCTAGCTCATCTGCCCTACCTCATCTGCTTTAACTGATCTACCTTACCTCATCTGCCCTACCTGCTCTACCCTACCTCATCTGCTCTAACTGATCTGCCCTACCTCATCTGTCCTACCTCATCTGCCCTACCTCATCTGTCCTACCCACTTTACCCTACCTCATCTGTCCTACCCGCTCTACCCTACCTCATCTGCCCTAGCTCATTTGCTCTAACTGATCTACCTTACCTGATCTGCCCTACCCGCTTTACCCTACCTCATTTGCCCTAGCTCATCTGCCCTAACTGATCTGCCCTACCTGATCTGCTCTAACTGATCTACCCTACCTGATCTGCTCTAACTGATCTACCCTACCTCATCTGTCCTAACTGATCTGCTCTAACTGATCTACCCTACCTCATCTGTCCTACCCGCTCTACCCTACCTCATCTGCTCTAACTGATCTGCCCTAACTGATCTGCTCTAACTGATCTGCCCTACCTCATCTGCCCTACATGCTCTACACTACCTCATCCGCCATACCTGATCTACTCTACCTCATCTGCCCTACCAGATAGTGATATACCGTAAATATTCACCTACACGTAGCCTTTGTAACTTTAATGAGTATTTATTGATTTTCAGTGAAATTCTTTTTTTGCATACCCCTGCATGTTAAGAAGTTGGGGTCAGAGCACAGGGTCAGCCTGTGATGATGATACAGCGCCCCTGGAGCAGAGAGGGTTAAGGGCATTGCTCAAGGGCCCAACAGTGGACTCTTGGCAGTGCTGGCGCTTGAACCCCGGATCTTCCGATCAGTAACCCAGAGTCTTAACCGCCAAGCCACCACTGCCCTTTGTCTAGTCTTTTATATATCCTCCATCTTCATAGTTCTTCTATCCATCTCTTTTCAAACACCATTAGATCAAGGTCAAACTCGACCTTATTCAGTTCAGGCCTGAAGACCAACAGCGTCATGAATGACGCTGAAAACCTCTTTCCCGTGTAGTTTTCAGTTGTTTTTTTCCCCCTCTCCCTTTCGACTTCTTAGAGTTCTATTTTTTGTAAATTTGTGTAAACAAATCGATACACACGTTCCTGTTTTCCTTCATTCAGAAACCATGGGGTGTGCAAACTTTTGCACTCAACCGTAGGTATACGTTGTTCAGCTTTTTTTTTAAAAAATTTCTTTATTTTTAAATATCTGTGTGCCATTTCAACATCTTCAATAAAAAGAAGCTGAATCATGCATAGCTAGGTTTGAGTGCAAAAGTTTGTCCCCCCCCCTTTTTTAAATTTTTTTTATTTAAAACTAACCGTCTAAAACATGTGTCTGATGATCAGAGCTACTGTAGCGTGTTTTACATTTCTCTTTCTCACTAAAAAGCAGCTGGTTATCATGCTTTCATCCAAAACGGGAGTTATTTACAGGGCGTGGCAATAAAAAGACATGAACAGTATAAACTAAATAAATATTTCTTAGCAGTAAATCGATTGTCTGGTTAAAAAAAAAAAAAAAGAATTATTGGGAATTGCAACACTTTACGAAAGCTACGTACATGATGATACTATCGTGATGCTAGCAAAACATTTATATCTAAATATATAAGCAATAAAATCATAATTGTGTATAGACGCTGAAGGATTGGACTTTGGATAATAAAGCATGGTGTCGAAGCCAGAAGGCTACGCCCTGGACGATCTTTATTTCTTTATGCTGTGTGCTGGAAAACGTCCTCATCTGTTTACGGTTTAAGTCATAACCCGGTCGAAACGTGGGCTGGTTCCTAAAAAAATCTCGCCGGCATTCTGAGCGGTGACTCTTATCTTTACAACATCCCGAGTTGTACAGTAGAACTCGTTCACATCTTTTATTTTGCTTCCCCTCATGCCCTCAGTAGCACACTCAGAGGAAAGCGCTATCCGCCCTCTTCCGCATACACGAGCTCCGAGACGCTTACGGTTTGCCTCGTGTCTCTGTGATTGACAGGGGAGAGAGAGCATGCTCCTCCCACCCAGATCGTGTGTGGGAGGATTTGAACTTGACGATAGAGCGAACGCTCTTCCGTCGCGCTTCTCTGAAGCCCGTTTGAGGAATATGATCATGGAACTGAGATGCTTTGTTCCTCAGCGTGGAAGATTTTTTTTTTTTTTTTTTTTTTTTTTAAATTTATGCCTTCTCTGGATTTTTGTTGACATCTTTCGGTTCATGGATATTGACACTTAGTCTGACACTACAGGTTGAAAGAACACGTCGAGAAAAGCAGCTCCAGGGTTCACGGTTCCATCCTGACCTCCTCCTATAGCAGGGGGCTTTCTTCTTTTCTTCCTTCTACTGTTACCGCCATTGATTTTTCATTAACATCGTGCAGAACGTTAGGCTTTTCTTGAAGACGTGTTTCCTTTCGTTCCGAAAACACGTCAGGAGACATGTTCATTAGAATTAACTTACCTCCGTTCATGTTCATTACCAGCCATCACTGTAGAGGCACGGTGTAGGTGTGGAGAAACAGAAGAACTTCACAGAAGTGTGAAATTAGGAGGCTTTTATTTCACATTACACACACACACACACACACACACACACTGCTCCCAAGCCATTTGTATTTTATCACAGTAAATTAGCATGCCAATTACAGGAGTTGAGAAAGCATTGTGTTGTGGAGGTGAAGGTTGGATTTTGTGGTTAAAAAAGAACGTCACGGTGCATAACAATCACATCCTCCATCCTCATGTCACGTGACACAATTGCTATGACGACCCAATTTTCATGCCTATTAGAGCATATTAAATGTCAGTAGCACATGCCACACACAGTGAGCAGGACTTATATATATATATATATATTTTTTTACGATTGTTAATCAGTGAGTGAACACGTACCGTAGTCGTGTGATAAGTGAAGCGACACGTGTCCCGAACACGTCCTGCTTGTCTTCTCGTCACGGCTGGGTCGTCTCAAGATTGGTGTCAGAGTAGGCAGGATGTCATTCAAAGTCGATTGCACATAATTGGATACCGGCCCAGTGGCCGCCCCCGGAGCTGCCAGACAGGACAGGGCTTTACAATAGACCAAAGGCCCTTCAGGGTGAATGTCACACCCCACCACACACACACACACACACACCCACACCAAGTGTAAGGATTGTTCCTACACTCAGCAACGCTAGCTGTCTCCTCCTAGCATTTTTTTCCCTTGTGGTCACTAACGAGCTGTGCACACTTACCCGAGTGGGAAAAAAAATCCACAGATTTAAGCAATAGCAAAAATGCATTATGGGAATGCATTCGGTGCTTTCTACAGTACAAAAGATCGTTAGTTATTGTAGGCGATGTTTTCTAAAATGGTTACTTCGCGTGGAAATATGTCAGTAAAACTACCAAAATGGTGCACTATGTAGTGAGTAAGGTGCATGTTGTCATTTTATAACGCTTAAATGAAGCTCCAGGATTTAGCGATTTCGCAAAATCTTTGCAGTGTTCGGAGGAGCGTGCGGTTTTTTTCAAAATTACCGCAGGATTTCCGCCGAGACGCGTCACGTGCCATCGTCACGACGCGTGTTCAGCCGAAGCCATCTTCGCTTCGTGAGCGTCATGAACACGGGTACAGTTAAAAGTTCTCGTTTACAGACAAAAATCACTGCGAAAAAGCGCGCAAAATAATTTTACTGCTATTGCGATTTCGCCAATTCTGCAAAAATAAAAAAGCACAAAAAAAATCAAGCATTTTTGGCCGCAACAATCAGAAAAAAAAATCCTGTATGGACTGTATATTTAATAATGAAATAGATGAGGGATAGCTCTATGCTTTTATACTCATTAAAATACCATGAGTATGAATATGCATGAATATGCAAATTATTGTTCAGTAGTTTAACAGTAGCCAAGACATGCCATAATACTCACATCTATTTTGCTCAGGATTTACGCTGTTATATTTTTGGTGATCTGAGCGCTGTACGAGATCTCATTCCATAAATCCGGCTTAACTTTAGCTCTGCTTAGCGTACTCTGTGGCTAAATTTCTTCTCCGTACCTCATTATCATCAAGTCATAGTTTGACTAGATGCGGGTCAGATTATATATGATTTTTTGCTGCTGATGTGTAAATCTGATCCCAAAAAAAACCGACCTGCGTAATCAGACTCGGATTTAATTGGATTAAACACTTTTGAGTTCAGGGGTATTTACATATATCTAAAAATATCAGATCCAATAAATATATATAAATAACACACACACACACAGCGACTTTGACTAGCGTCTTGTCCTTACTTGGCTTTTCTTTACTCATATGGTAATAAGCGCTGAGGCTGCTTCATTCTGATTGGCTGATGGAGCTGTCCATCATTTGTGGGCGGAGTCAGGGCTATCCAGCGCGTGGTTGTGTGTGTGTGTGTTCGGGCTCGTGCTCTGTGTTTAATCCTGCTAAGAGAAATGAGAGAAAGTTCACACGCTTTGAGGAGATACTGCTGAACTCTGGAGAGGTGTTCTGAGGTGGAGATGATGTTCTCAGGAGAATAAACACGAGATTTATGAGATTAAACTCATACCGGAGCTGTGTTAGGTTTCGGTGAGTAAAGTTATTTCTCCAAATCAAGCTGTTGGGATTAAAACCGAGCTGAAATTCAAGCGTTTCGGACACGTGCTGAAGTCTATCCAGTTTGTGTGTGTGTTAGTTAGTGTTACAATTTCTAAAAACAAAAACAACATGCGCGCGATTAGACTTTGTAAGTTATTTTATTTTTGTTTTATTTTATGCTTCAGTGCTTTAACAGAATTAATTGTTATCAAATTGACTAATTGAAAAAAAAAAGACTATTTTGGTGCGTGCAGTGCTTTGTTACCTTTGCGAGCGCGTGCGCGTGTCTGTGTGTGCATGCGGATGCGCGTGCGTGCGCGCGTCCCCGTCCCCGATAAACCCTATTATTAAAAGTTCAAACCCCAGCTCTGTTGTACTGATCCGATTCATTAGTTCGGTACAGCAAATGATTGATTCGACTCTCTAACTCTCCGATTCGTTCAGGTTGGTTTGGAGTTCTTATCAAAATAAATAGTCTGTGAAATGAATGTTTTGTCGTGATGAGGTTTTTACACTTTCCTGTCTGTTTCTGCGAGCAAATAAATATTCCCTGTTTATTTATTTACATTTTATTACCTGCTTGTTTAATGTCGAAGCTTTATTCCTATCATTTTTGATATTTAGGTTTTACTTTCATTAATGTCGTGATGCTTTCTTCTCTTTAAAGTGTTTGTTTGTGGCTTCAAATAAAAAAGCATTTCTGTCAGATAGACAAGTAAAAAATTCGACCCCCCCCTTTTTTTTGGTCAGTAGTCTCAGAAAATCTCACAATTTTGACTTCTCCCAAAAAATCTGACTGTATTTGGATCAGAATCCTGATTTCTAACTAGAATTTGACTTATTTTCATAATCCTGATTTATTATCTCAAAAAAATGATTTTTCTGACGTATCTCGAGTGTTATATCAGAAATGTTCATTTATTATCTCACAATTTCGACTTTATTTATTTATTTATTTATTTATTTTATTTGGCTAATCCCCAAAGGTCCATTTCTGACCTCTCTCAAAAGTGACCTATCTAAATTCGGCGTTTAAAACATTCAGACTTTCCTCCGAAGTACGGCGTACTGTCTCGTAATTCTGACTCATCTACCAGTCCTGACTTCTCCTTTTGAGAATTTTGTGAAAAGTCAGAATTTTGTGAAAATTTGAGACAATTTATAAATATTCCTGCTGCAAAAAAAAGAAAAAAAAAATGCACTATAACTCCCCGCCCCCCTTCCCCCGACAGAAACGGGCTCCTGTACATTTTCGGCGTTGGATACTCGGATTGGGAGCGTTTGTGTGCTTTTGTAAAACCCTCGATTGTCGATTATTTTATGATAAACATACACAGTGTTTGTATTACTCTGTCATTTCTCTTAGTCTACTAAAAAGTCTAGAAACTGCTGAAAAGATTGAACGTAGCGCTGAAACGTGCGAGTTGAGCGAATCGATCTCTTTAATTCACTCGCACGTCAATCCCGAACACTCTTTGTATGCGTGTCCCATTTAATATTTCAAGGTCAGTGGAGTATAGAAATGCGAGCGGTGTTAAATATCGTCCCCACCAGGCAGGGATAAGACTAATCCCCTTCCTCCTCCTCCTCCTCCTGCTGCTGTCTCTCCGGCGTTGCAGTGGTGTTTAAGCGGAGCCGTGTGATGTTTGGGAGGTTCTCTAATGGCAGGGTGCGGTGTCAGGTTCAGCACTATAACACACAGACCCCTGGAAACGTATCGTAGAGCAGGAGACAGAACAAACACACGGCGGCTGCAGAAGCGAGGCCCAGACATGCCATCAGGCATCGACAGATCCGTCACGGGAACAAAACACCGCTCACTTAATGACCGTGCGGAAGTGACACGCGGGTTATTTATCGTCGTGGCGTTTCTGCAGGACGTTGTGTTTAAGTCGCTTACTTGACGCTCGCATGCGAGGCAGTTGAACATTATTCAAATCCTCTTCAGAAGTTTAGGCAAATTTAGATCCGAGGACGTGGCCCCAGACCGAGCGTTTAAACCTTTTTTCTTTTAAAAACAAAATTTTTTTTTTTTTTTTTTTAAACCGCGAGTGCCATTACAGAGCTATTTCTGCACACGAACATTCGAGTCCCAAAGACTGTTCTTCCTTCTGAGAATATAAACAACAAGAGCTGCACTTTTTATTTATGTATGTATGCATTTATTTATTTATTTATTTCAATCCCAAATCTGTGCAGCAGTTTTGTATTAACGCGCTCGTCATGCGCATATTAATGTTACGGTTCGTGTAGGAACAGCCCGTTCACAGGGTCGTGTACGGCGGGCGCTCCACGCAAACAATACGGAGAAATGAACCGTGCGTAATCGTTAAGGAGGAATGTGTTTATTTAACGTTTACGGAAGGGGTCTCTGGAGTCAGAGGGAAAACTGTAACGTCTGATCGCTTCATTACGGAGGAGTTTACGCTTCGTTGCGGTCTCTCGTTAACGTGACGAGCTGGGTTTTCTTTCCTTCTTCCCGTCTCGTCTTATTAACTTGACGAGAAGAAAAGCGAGGCTGGTTTGTAGTAGAGATCGACCTATAATTGTTTTTTTATTTTATTTATTTTTTTTTTTTAACACGACGTTTAGCATTTTCCCCCATAATCGGTTATCGGTCTTGTAATATCGGATCCTCCGATAAGTTGTGCCATCTTGTGGGCGTTTTTGAGAACTGCACGCAGGACCGCCACAACGGCTGTTGATTAGTTTTGTTTTGTACGCGAGGAGGACGTGAGATTGACGCGATCACGATGACACGTCAATAAACCGGTTTGTTTTATTCAGTTCAGTGGGGTTACCGTCGTGTCAGAAACAGAAGTAAAACAATAAATAAATAATCAGTACCGGTTATAAGAAATCAAGATCGCGGGTCGATCTCTAGTTGAATCCAAATCTTGCCAGGAAAAATAAATAAATGCCCCCCCCCCTTTTTTTTCTAGGGTTCTTTTAACCTTTTCTCTCTTTACGTCTGGACATAAAGCTATCTGCATAAAGCAGATACGTCTTCACTGCTTTTTTTTTTTTTTCGGGTAAGAGTATATTTATCTGTGACTGAAATGTTGCGAGTAGACAGCTGTGCGTGTGAGAGAGAGAGAGCGGCTAAATAAAGCCGGTGAGCGTAGACTGGTGTGGAGGAAAAGCGCCGGCGTCCAGCAGCAAGCAGACGAGCAAATGACCAGTGTGGGAGACTTCCTCTTCCTGTACACCCAGAATTCCCTGCCGCAGGTCTGGCGGACGCTCCGTCCCGTATCCGGCGGGAAAACCGGGAGAGCCGTATACGTCGGCGCGCAGGGAAGTCCGTTCGGCCGAGAAGCAAAAATATCTCGCGCCACTCGGAGGCGTTTACACGATACGCGAATCGCCGCGTGTTCTGAGTAACGAGGAGTCACAATTAACGTCGTGGAACAAGTTCTCTCTCTTATTTACCTCTTTATCTTATTTATCTCTTAATTACATTGTCGCAGCTTTAAACGCTCGCTCCCTCCCCAGCTTGTCATGTGACTCTGGCCAGGACGACGCGCTGACACTGGAGATTCCACGAACGCTGAATAAATAAGCGTTTTCGAAGAAAAAAAAAATCCGTTTATCGTTAACGGAGCGTCCGCCGTGCGCGTCCCTATAGGTGTTACTATAGAAACGATAACGGATTAGAACTGCGCGTTAATATAAAGTCGTGTCGTGTCTTTGACTGGCGGTTCGACCCTTTTGTAGTAAATTAAGATGGAAAGACCGCCGCCGAGAGTCTCCTCCGCCCCTCACTCCTGCTAATCAACCATGAGGGGGGGGGGGGGGGGGGCGAGCAGAAGGAAGCGTGTGGTTTGTTCGCGTTCGGGTCGTCACCCCTGAAACGGCGACAAATCGAAAGCCTCGATTAGATTAACGCAGAGATTCGAATCTAATCGCGTCCTTTCACGCGACGTCTCCGCCTCGGCTCACGTGACCTGTAAAGAAAATGACGAGCGTGGGATGAAGAGACGCGCTACGCTTTACTGTTTTTTTTTTTTTTCCTTCATCTTTTGTTGTTCATCATCATCGTCGTGGTTTATTCAGGTCGAGTCGTGGCGTGCGCGTCAGACGGAGACGTGTTTTATTTGTACGAGTCTGTTCAAGACCTCGTGCCTGTTATTCATCGTTTATTCCGCGGTAATCCCAACATGCCTGAACGTAACGCCTCAACCGCACGGCTCACGTGTAAACTCCGCTCTCGCCCTGTCCGGGCAAAGCATCTTGTGCCGACGTCAGCAAATCACGTCTCACGTGAGGCACACTGTAACCGTAACAACTAGATTAGATTAGATGGGTAGATTAGATTTATTACCCTCAGTGATGCAGATGAAATGAAGATTAATGGAGCGCTGGTGATGAGGAAGGCGCTTGTCTTCGCGGCAGCTTCGCGTCCGTGACGGTTAAAGTGGCACGTCACGAACGTACACGCTTTGTCCTCCATGTTTGTTTTCATCGCTCGACTTTCTCTTCTTTCATTTCTCTGAATTTTCACTTTTTGGGAGTTTGCTTTGACGGGGGGGGGGACTTCCTGTAAATCTGCGTGTGAAGTGAAGGCGGGGCGTTTCTGAATGCCGCTTGTTGATTGGTGTTCGGAGGTTGGAACACGGAGGCTGTGAGATGTTTCGCAAACGATCAGACGTGTAAATGAAGAAGAATAATAATAATACGCAGGTTTGATCTGCGTATAAAAAGAAAGCTCTGGACGGTCGATCGCCCGAACTGATCACTAGTCGAAGCTGTGATTGATGGGGTTCAGCTGTCTCTCTCTCACACACACACACACACACACACACACACACACACACACACACACACTTTAATCAGAAGTGCACACACAGCTGGGACTGAGGTCCTGATCCACTCTGGTGACTCAGGGAGGATACGCTCGTCCGTCTCTCAGCGACGGAGGGGATCCTCGGCGGAACTCGTTGGAAAAGGCGAGTAATGAAATCGGCAGCGGTGTCCCGACTCTCCACTTCACGCGTCAGAAACAGCGTCTCAGACAACACGCTGAAATGACTCCGCCCTGATCGCGAGACGCTTCGACCCCCGAGATAAACGAGTGAACTGGGAGGACTCGCGCTGGAGACATCTCCTGAGCTGGGAAATACTCGTTCTTAACCGCTGCTTCCTGACGAGTCAGAAAATAGTGCCGATTCCTTAAACCGACTCTTTATGTGAGAGTCGACTCACGTGAACACTTTCTCTTTCTCTATTTCTTTCTTTCTGCCCTTTCTTTCTTCCTTTCTTTCTTTCTTTTGCTCTGCCTTTTTTCTTTTGCTCTGCCCTTTCTTTCTTTATTTCTTTTGCTCTGCCTTTTTTCTTTTGCTCTGCCCTTTCTTTCTTTCTTTTTCTTTTGCTCTGCCTTTTTTCTTTCTTTCTTTCTTTCTTTCTTTTTCTTTTGCTCTGCCTTTTTTCTTCCTTTCTTTCTTTTGCTCTGCATTTTTTCTGTCTTTCTTTCTTTTGCTCTGCCCTTTTTTCTTTCTTTCTTTCTTTCTTTTGCTCTGCCTTTTTTCTTCCTTTCTTTCTTTTGCTCTGCCTTTTTTCTTCCTTTCTTTTGCTCTGCCCTTCCTTTTTCTTTTTCTTTTTCTTTTTGCTCTGTCTTTTTTTCTTTCTTTTTCTTTTGCTCTGCCTTTTTTCTTTTTCTTTCTTTTGCTCTGCCCTTCATTTCTTTCTTTCTTTTGCTCTGCCCTTCCTTTTTCTTTTTCTTTTTGCTCTGTCTTTTTTTCTTCCTTTCTTTCTTTTGCTCTGCCCTTTCTTTCTTTCTTTCTTTTGCTCAGTCTTTTTTCTTCCTTTCTTTCTTTTGCTCTGTCTTTTTTCTTTCTTTCTCTTTTTGCTCTGCCTTTTTCTTTCTTTCTTTTCTCTGCCCTTTCTTTTGCTCTGCCTTTTTTCTTTTTCTTTCTTTCTTTTGTTGTGCCTTTCCTTTTTCTTTATTTGTTTATTTTTCTTTTGCTCTGACTTTCTTTCTTTCTTTCTTTCTTTCTTTCGCTCTGCCTGTTCTTTCTTTCATCAGTAGTAGATCGTCAGTGTTGAATGAATCGAAGCAGACGTAAGCGCAGGTTTTATTGTCGTTATTTTCTACAGAAATGTTCTTCATGTAACGAGAGAATTGAGGTGCAGAATAAATGCCGGTAGATGAAGCTAGAGGCGTTTATGACCTCATGCAGACACGGTGTTGTCGTTGTTGTCGTTGTTGTTGTTGTTGTTGGAGGAGAGTTGAACTGCGTGGTCACGTGGATAATATAAGAACGTGATTATTTGAAATAATGACACTGAATACGCTGTGTGAGAAACGCTCCCAGCAACGCGCTCTGGAACATTCCACTCCCGTGTGAACGCCTCGTCGCGCCGACCCAACAAAAGGCCTGTAGTGTGTGAGGCATGGTGGGACAGCGCCGACCCCTGACCCCTAACCCTTTAACGGCGACTGCACACTCGAGGCCAGACCGCATGACGAACTCCCGGAGGAAACATTTCACCGGAGACGCGGCTGGAAATAGCGTCTACGTCCCCCGTGGAAACGCCGCCGTCTCCGGCGCGTCGTTAACGCCGGCGTCGGATTAGCATAAAGCTTCTCCAATGACAAACCAGGAATAGCCACGAACCGGGATTAGAGTCCGGACCTTCAGACCTTCAGACTGCGGCTTATACGGTGCAGAATCTACCGAGTTAATCACTGCTCTTTATTCTGATCACGTAGCAGCATCACTTCATTTCCGTTACTGTAACTGTAAAGGGATAAAAAGTCTGAGGTGTTATATTCTTTTAATAAACCCGTTTCCTAGCGTCGGCGTTTTCTCGTCCTGTAAGAAGAATAAAACACGCCGGGATGTGCGCGTCCCGAGCTGTTTCACTCCTCTCCAGTTCCGGCGCGTACTTTTTATCCGTTCATAGTTGCCTTCAACGTCCGAGAAAGGCGCTCGTTCCTGTTCGCGCTTACGTGGGAGCGTCAAAAAAGTCGCAGCTCGCCGCGTTCCAGAGAAACCGCAAAGACGCGTGAACTCCTCCGTCCTGAGGATGTCGGAAAACGTAAATAAATAAATAAATAAATAAATAAACATCTTATAGAAAACTTCTCCACATCAGCGATTCTTTAAGGAAGCCCCTGTGAACGAGCCGTCGCTATAGAAACCGTAAACAATTCGTATAAACCCCGTGATCTGCGGCCGCACCGCCGTCCGAGCCGATGTTCGGATCGAATCATTGGCACCCGCTCGTTCATTTCCGCCGCGACGTCGTTGCTTCTCACCGAGCGGGTGAAGCGTACACGTGACGAAGCGCACGTGTTAACACGCCCGTGTGAGTGGAGCAGAGCGGAATACAGTCGTCTGACATCTCGCACCACCCCGCCCTCGTCCGGCTGCGGTTCACCGCCTCCATCAACTCGACACCTGATCGGGTTCGGGGGTTTTTTTTTTGTTTGTAAAAGGCTGTTTTCAGGTGAGTCACGAACACGAGCGGGTAAATCCTGCTCCGTCCAAGGTCGTTCAAGGTCGAAGCAGGTCGAATGTCCCATCCTTTTATTTATGAATTTTTTTTATTTTATTTTTTTTAACGAAAGCTGCACTTTTTGTGTCTTGTGAACTTCAGAACAGGAGAGCTGGTGAAGGAACGAGTCGTTTATGGCCGCTTTAACAGACAGGAAGTACGACATGTCGTAGATTTATACGTAACTGCTGTGGTGTAAGAGGAATAAAAGACTGTGCTGTTGGGGATTTCGCCATCGTAGAAATCGTGACATCATCACGACGCACGTTCAGTCGCCTCGCAGAATCCCGGAGAAAGTTGCGAAATCGGCCGTTTTCGACGAGCGACGGAACTCGTGATAACCTCCGCGGTAACCGTGAAGGTTTCCGTCGCTCAGGCGGTCCCTCAGGGCCGCCCCGTACACGCTCCGTAATAACCACGCTTCTACCCCGTGCTCTCTCCAGGCTTGGCGGAAAGGGAAAATTCCTCTGGTTTGTGTTTCGAGGCAGCTCCCGTGTCGGAATGCGCGGTGGAAAAACTCTTTATTATAGTCATTAAGCCTCGTTGGCGATTGTCTGCATGTTGGCAGGAGTTTGCGGTTCGGTTTTCAGACTGCATTGTTAAAATGGTTTTTCTTTATTGTCGTTGGCGATAATCCCGCGGATCCGTCTCGGACTCCCGAGGGGCGGATCCGTTACACGTGAGCCGTACGAGAGCTCCTGCTGGGTCGATTCCCGAGACCGCTCCCGAGGTCAAACAGCGCCGGTCCTGTTCTAGCTGTGTGGAGAACGTCACGGCTCGGCCTTTCACTGCCCGCGTGTGTGTGTGTGTGTGTGTGTGTGTGTGTGTGTGTGTGTGCGCGCTGATTCGCATTCCTCCAGCTTTACGTCCTGAAGCAGGAAGATGATTCTAGACGGATTGCTCTATGCAGTGTGATCACAGACGCACCCAAAAAGCAGGAGGAACCACAGCATGGGTTCCCGTCCCTGGATCCCGTTCCTCGCTTTCGCTCTTATTAACCTTTAACCTTTTGACTTGAATTTCAGCTTCCTGTCCTCGAGGCTGTTTTTAGATACCAGATCAGTCGTGTCTTCCGATTATTAAAAGAAAACAAAAACAAAACAAACATTTTTGAGGCCGGTTCCCAGAAAAGGCGGGAAAATCCAGGACTTCACACTGACTTTGTGACGCTCATAAAACACCCGACACGTATCCGTCCAGCTGCGCGTCCATCTGTCCTCGTGTCCTCGCTGAACTGTGGGCTCGCCGCTGCTACGCTGCCTTTATTCCCAGAGATTTCTGCCTCTCAGGTTTATCAGCATGATTTCAAAAAAATAAATAAATAGTTTGGGAAATGTTCTCGTTTTGGATTTACAGCTAATCACTTCCAGGAAATCTCTTTTTTTTTTTTTTTTTTTTTTTGATGACTTCTTCCGAATTACTCGTCTCGTTTTCATCTAATTAAATGCCCCGAAGAAGGTATATGTCCCGCCCCTAGGGGGCGTGTCTTGTGCAGCTTGGCAGTGGTAAACATGCATTCTCCGAGAAAATCGAAACGCTCCGAACCTCGCTCGTCCGCTGAGCCGCTCTCACTCCGTCGCTTATAGGTTCTGTTAAACACATCCCCGGGGGGTGTAAAGGAAGTAGCCGAACGTCACGTTCGCACGTGTGTTGTTTTTTTTTCTTCCCGCTCCAACCGCGAGACGCTTCTGGTAAGGTGTCGGGGAGGCGGAGCTCTCGACCATCTGTCGGGTGTTTGAGTAAGGTCAGCCACGTATGCTAAACGTGTTAGCCTGTGACCTCATTACCCGCACGCACGCACGCGCGCGCACGTCTCGTGTTCATCAAACCGGCGTCCAAAAAAACAGGAATCTGGTCCGTTTCCGTTAAATCTGTGTTCACGCTAGTAATGACGACTGAGGTTTGTGTTTTATTTATTTATTTATTTATTTATTTGGTTCAGTTGTTTGGCGTGTACTCGTCCAGGAGGAGTGTGTGGAAACACTTTGACGGATCCACGGCAGCAATACGTGGCACGTGTGAAAGCATCCGTGAACAGCTTAAGCGAATGCTCGTGAAAGTGCGAATGCTCGTGAGGTGTTCCCGTGTGTGTGTGTGTGCGTGTGTGTGAAGCATTCACTCCTGAGTAAACATGCCGTGGTGTGTAAGTTTGTGCCCGTGCGTGTTCAGAGCGCGCCCTAACCTCGTCCTCGAGGAGAACCGACGTGTCGGCGCTTTTCTCCCACGTGTCCCAGCGGCTCTCTGGCAGCTTCCACCGTCCGCTCTGAATGTCTTCAGAACATGTAGCGGCGTTCCTCGTGGTGTTCTCCTGCACACACGCGTTTCTCCGTCAGCACGGACTCCCTGCGACGTTAGAACGAGTCGTAACCTTCCGCTCGGCGTCGGCGTGAATCGTGTTTTTTATCATCATCATGTACATGTAGTCGCGTTAGCGTTAGCGGCGTAAACGTGTCGCGCGTTTACGAGACGTTTACGAAAAGGAGAATAAAACACTCCGGGAGAATAACTCACCTCAGGGTCGTAACGGTAATCCGGCTCCGTCACGCCACCCCGGAGTTGATTGTTTTCCCGTAACGGCGCGTCCTGAAGTGTTTTAGCTGGTCTAAACAGAGCTCCGATTGGCTGAGCCGCTGCCAGAACACGCTCTGATTGAGGTCTGGATTAAAAATAGCCTTTTTAATTACGCCACACACTCCATTTTATAGAGGATGATTAAAGACTTCACGGCGGTTAAACAATCGTCGCTGACTCATCACGCCTTCTCATCGCGATGAGTTCCTGATGTTTGGACGCAGACCGAAGACGTTTAAGTCGGACCGACTGAACAGCTCCGAGCGTTTCCTCCTGGCGCTACGGCCGTGGTTTTATTTTGCTCGGCGCCGCGGTGTGAAACCGCGAACTCGGACGTGGTCATCGTAGTTTCGTCCCCGTGACGGATCAGCGCGCTTTTTAAACCCGGATCAAATCTGCAGAGTCGGCGATTCTGAGAAACGAATCGATTTCGTAGCTCGATTCAGTCTTTAAACGATTCACCTTTTGATTCTTAATCGTTCTACGCGTTACATGGGTCTGTCTGGCCACGCCCCCTCCTCTCAGAAATTCAGGAAGTGCAAAGCGGATTATCGGACCGGTCGCAGGCTTGATTACGAAAGATTTCATCTCTTACGTCGTTTTGTTATTATTTTAAGTAAGAAATATAAATAAACGCTGGAGAAGATCCACCTGGAATTTGAATTCTGCTTCACAGCGCTTTGTTAGCGAAACCTCATCCAGACGATACATCATGAAGCGCTGTGTATCGTCTTCTAGTATTGTGATGAGTGTGTGTGTGTGTGTGTGTGTGTGTGTGTGTGTGAACGCCCCCGACCGGCTCGCTCTGACCTCTGTCGTTCCTCACCGGTCAGATTTGTGTGACGGATGGTCTCACAAACCCACAGCGACTCCTCCAGCGTTGACGGATCGCCGTGAAGCCGTAACACGACAGGTCGAGTCGGTCTTATTCGATTTAGCACTAGCTATAACGTCGTTTACACACACACACACACACACACACACACACTCTGCACACAGGGGGTACAGATGGACCCAGCAGACGGTCTCCAATCTAACACGGTAGAATAGCGTGTTAACGTATAACGTGTGTTTAAACTTGTGGTGTTTTCGCTCCAGCGCCACGTTCCTGATTCTCCCCGCCGTGCATCTTTACAGAAATACAAATCTTCCTGTTTTAGCTTTTAATGCAGAAATCTTTCGTTTTATTTTATTTCTTTTTTTTTTTTTTTTTAGAAGCGTTGATGATGTATGAGGAGACACGGCTGCCGCCTGTAATTGTGTGTAAACCGTATCCACCGAACACGACGGCTGCTGCTCCTCCGCTTTGTGGAGAACCTAATTAAGCCCTGAGAGTGGCGTGGCTGTGTGTCCCGGACAGCCCGCAAGGCTTTATACGTGACCTCAACCCCCCCCCGACTAAGACATCTTTACCTCTGAGCGACTCTCGAAGACGCTCTTTTTATACCCAATCATCTTGCTGATCAACCTAATGAGTTGCAAAATGTTCCTCCAGCGGTTTCTTTTCAGTAACACGTACTTGAGACGTGTTGCGGCCACCGAATTCAAACCCCCCCCCCCCCCCCCCCCCCCCCCCCCCCCCCCCCAAAAAAAAAAACGGTACCTCAGTTTAAACATCTCATTTGTTTTCTCTCACGAATAACGTGCGGCTTTATGAGATTTGCAAATCGGTGCATTCTGTTCTTATTAACATTTCGCCCAGTGTCCCAACTTTTTTGGAATTGGGGTTGTATTGATCAGATGTTAATATCTTTAACGTGTGATTTTACGAATGTAAAACTGAAGTAAGGGTTTTTAAATTTTTCTTTTATTTTTTAAACAACGTGGTTTTGAATCCAAACACACTGGAGCCGTTGAGTGAGCGAGTCTGTCTGTCTGTCTCTCTCTCTCTCTCTCTCTCTCTCTCTCTCTCTCTCTCTCAGACTTTCCCCTCTCCGAGCGATTAAGAGTCACACAGATTTACCACCAGGGTGGGAGTTTCCACGTGTGTGTGTGTGTGTGTGTGTCTGTGTGTGTGTGTGAGTGTGAGTCAGAGCTCAGTCTAACTTTGTCACACTGAAAGCTCTTTTTATTTTTTTTCTGTCCGAGTCATGAGTCCGAGAGCTGGATTTCTTTCGCTCGCTCTTCAAAGCACGTTAGATTAAAGCTCTTCCACACGGGTAAGGAAAGACGGATTTATTTTATTATTATTTTTTATATATATATATATATCTGTCTCTTTGTTCCCCGTATTTACTAGATTAAGGGGCGGATGCTTAGAAAGAGAGCAGCGCACGTAGCTTTCTTTGATTCCGACTCGCAGGTGTGTGTGTGAGTGTGTGTGTGTGTGTGTGGTGGTCTGGAGTAATCCTGGGACTGGAGGAAGTTGGGGTGTGTTTACGGGCGCTCCGCGTTAGAGGGAGATTTATTGCTTTATGTTGTGCAGCGAGCGACTTCCAGCCGAGTTACTGTTTAAACCATAAAGCGATATGATGTTCTGCCGCCTCGTGCACTTTCGTCTCCGCCGGGACGATGGATCTCGCTGCAGGGACACGCCAGGACAGACGCCGACTGGCGGTGTCTGTGGGGTTCGTATGGGGTTCTAAGGTGTTTTGGGGTAGTTTCTATGCAAGGTGATTGCTAGGTGGTTGATATATGGTTGCTGTGGTGTTCCAGGTGGTTGCTAGTGTCTTGCTAGGTGTTTCCTAGGGTGTTGCTAGTTGTATGCTGTAGTGTCCCAGGTGGTTGCCGTGGTATCCCAGGTGCTTGCTCGTGTGTAGCTAGGTAGTTGATTTCGGTCTCTCAGGTGGTCACTATGGTGTTGCTTGGTGGTTAATATGGGGTTGCTAGGGTGTTGTGGATGGTTGTTATCCCAGATGGTTGCTAGGTAACCAATTGTCACCAAGAGCACATGGAATGCCTTGAGGAACATGGACAGGATTGAAA
>NC_030424.2:3160000-3267500 GCF_001660625.3 Ictalurus punctatus
TACGACTCGCCCTGGGTGCCCGGTGCCGAGCCGAACGGCGTCGGCGTCGGCGCCTCGCCCAACAGGATATCAGAGACGCTTCCCTCCGTGCGCATCGAGTACTGCGACGACCAGCTACCTCCTCTCCATCTTTACCGGGACCCCGGCACGGCCGCCTCCTTTCCCGCCGCCAGACATCTGACGCTTGCAAATGAGCTCTCGTTCAAACACAGGTCCTCGTTTGTGTGCGTGATGGAAGAACCTGTTCTCGACGAGTCCCCGGGGGCGAGGCAGTACTCTTCCTTCACTTTACCGTGTCCCAAACCCAAACCCATCGCGGAGAACACCGGAACGAAGGAAACGGTCCGGAACAGGATGAGGAGGCTCAGCGATTGGACCGGGAGTTTGACCAGAAGGAAGAAGAAGTCGAAGGTAAGGGTGCGTTTGCTGGAACGTTCCACAGGTTTGTTTGTAAAGACCTGAAAGCAAGGCAAGTCCAATTCCAGCCTGGTTTTTGATGTTAGATTGGATCTGATCAGGCGTTGATTTAATTGACTATAACAGCAGCTCTGACCGCTCGTATTCCGCTCACAGGCTTGATCTGTATATTGCGATGACTGAATAAGATTTCTACGTAAACCTTAAACGAAGGCCTGACCCGGTCTTGGCTGGGACTGTGCGGCGTGCCGTCGCCAGGTCACTGTTGTTTTTGTCCCATGCGGTGAGCAATATTGCTCGTCGCACCGTGCCAGCTGTCGGCAAGAAGGACGCCACGGGGCGTTACCGAATAAAACTGGCGACACGCCGGTGCAGACCTGTGCACCGGGGACACGACGACGAGCTCGGAACACGCGTCGGATTTGCTCTGTAAGTCTGCTAGCGAAGAACACGGATATGCTAATGGACGGGATTTCTATACAGTACATCAGGACAGTCAGGTTAGTTCTCCAGGTCTGTTTGTTTTATCCGCGAGAAACGTCCGTGATGTCACGAGTGTGAGAAGCCTCAGGTGCTACAGCTTTAGCGCGGCGAGATATTTCCACGATTCGCACTCGGGTATACGGGTCGTTCCTGATCCGCTCCCAGGAGGCTCGTGTCCGGGTAATTAGTGTCCCGATGGGCACCAGGTCTGAGCGAGTGCAGTAAAGATTAGTCACTCCATATCTCTACAAACACATTGATGATGTGCCTCAGAACCATAGTGGCTCCTTCATGTAGCCTTCGTTCTCTTCTATTAGTCTACAGTCTGCTTGTCTTTTTTTCGGAGTTGCCTCGCTCGTTCTCAGACTGTTTACTCGAGCCGTTGCCGGCTTTTTTCCACAATTAAGCCAGAAATACATAACTATAATTTACCGCCCGTGTTTATTCTCACGTGAAAATGAAAGGCGTAGCGTTTCACTGTGATTGTGTTTACCAAAAAAAAAAAAGGAAGAAAAGTCGTAGTGTTTACAGTCAGGGTCGGGGGGGGTGTGGCACTTTCGCACAATACATGAAAATAGTTTTACGTTAAATGTTTAATTAATATGCGTGACAGTATTTAAATGTGCAGAAGTGCTACAGCAGTGTGTTCGACTATTGATGAATGGATAAATAAATAAATAAATAAATTAAAACATCTTAAAAGAATGTGTACTAAAAAACTAAACTTAAAAAAAAATAAAAAATTACGCAAAATAGAAAGTGCCAGTCATTTTTTTTCTTTCTTGTTCTTTTCTTTTAATATCAATATTACCAATTATACGTTTTTTAAAAAAAAATTTTTATAATCTATTTTACGCATGACGATGGACGCAGGGATAAATAAAAAAATATATATATATATATATAATTTAATTAATTTCAGCATTTCTTTAAGTAACCAAGTAATTGGTGTTGAAACTTGAAGAAAGCGTTCTTAAAAATGGTATAAAAATAAAATCGCGTCGTCATGGCAACATGTTTTTAGCTAACTGTATGCTGAATATAGCCCCCCCCCCCCGCTCTGGTCCCGGTTGCCGTGACTCCACGCCGGTTATTCCCCCCCGCGTTCTCTACCTGCGTTGAAGTACCCCAGCGTGGTGAGAGTTCTAGCCCTCTTCCTTGCATGATCCCGCAGCTGGTACACGGACCTCGTCTGGCTGCAGAGCGGATCAGCGATCTGAAGCGGCGTCGTCGCGCTCGTCTGTAATTACACACAGCTGCCGGCTTTAAAGCCGAGTCGTGAGGAAGGAAGGGCTCTCGTCTGCGTCCAGGTTGCCTTTGAAGTGCACTCGTCTGTTTTGTCCGCCGCTCACGGGCTGGGAATCGCGTGAAACGTGGACTTTTTTTCTCGATGTCCTTCACACACTCGACGTAATCGGGCAACAGTCCGATCTCTAAGCCGTTTGATCCATTTCAATCAAAACGATCGATACCTGTGGTTACGTGATGAATACGTACATATCGCTAATCACACTCGAGTAACATCCGACTCGAGACGTACCGACGGTGTTCTCCGACTCTTTCGTCCGCGTGCCACGTGACTGATTTCGTTACACGATGACGACAAGGATGTAAAATGAAGGACAAACGATGTTGGTGCTTAATTAGTCATATTTAATAAACCAAAGGGGTTCTGTTAGTATTTAAGGGTTCTTGGCTTCCTCAAGGGGTTCAGGCGGGAGAACTTTATGCTTGGGAATTACTCTACCAACTACATTCTGTAATAGGGTTCCACATAGAACATTTAATCCCACGCATCGGGCGGGAGAAAGAACGCTTAAGTGTTGTAGATCTGTTGTAAAACTTTTTTTTATTTTAAACTCTTGAATTTCAAAACAGGACATGGTTTAAAACAAAATCTGAGAGAAAACGGTTCCTCAAGGGTTCTTTAAATTGCTTTGAATTAAGGGTTCTCCGCTTCCGCGGTTAAAATGGTTCTCCAGCTTCACCTTTAACGTGCACACTTTATTATAGAGTTGTTTTGAAGAACCATTAAGGGTCCATCCAAAGGCACAAAGAGTCCTTTTATGTTTCTAGGGTTCTAGATTTTTAAGAGCGTATACACTTTTTACAAAAGACGTTCTTAGACAGTGCTTGTTCTTGGGACAAAGGGTTCCTCAAGGGTTCTTTGGATAGTTCTTAAGGTTTTTTAGCTTCATGAGGGGGTTAAAGGGGTTCATGGGGTTAGGAAATGATCTGTCATAGGGTTCTACGTAGAACATTTAAGGGTCCGTAGAACTCTTAAGGGTTCTAGATTGAAACTGTTTTTGTAAGAGCGTTTACACTTAGTTTATTTACAAAAGAACTTCCTGGACGTTCGAACTCTAGAACGTAAAGCCATCATGTTTTAAGTCTTATTTTAGAACCGCGAGGACGTTCCGTCGCTCGTAGTCGTTTAACGTCACTTTGTATTCGTTCTCTCACCCAGGAGCCGCGATATAAAGAGCCTGTCGATTGTTTCGACAGCGGAATAGACGGTCTGACGGCCGACACCAGCTCGCCGTCTCAGGTGTCCAGTCTGCTGGGGTACCCCAAGGTTCCGTCCCGGGGCCGCTCCCAATCCCAGGTGCTGCCCTCCTGCGGCGGATCTTTCGGCGCCCTCCATCCGGGTACGGACGCTTTGCGGCAAAACATCTACGACAACTTCATGAGGGAGCTGGAGACGAGCCACACGGCGGCAGGGAGCGGCGAGGAAAGAGGCGAGAACTCTGCGGAGGACACGGAGAGTAGCAGTCAGGAGACGGTGGGCTCGCTGGAGCAGCTGGATCTGCTGTGTGAGAAGGAGCAGGGTGTGGTCAGGAGAGCTGGCTGGTTGACCTTCAAGCCTCTGCTCACGCTGCACAAAGACCGCAAGCTGGAACTGGTGGCCAGACGCAAGTGGAAGCAGTACTGGGTGACTCTTAAAGGTGCGTCTTTGAGTAAGGCGTTCTCGATTCCGATCGGTCAGATTCCGAACGAGCCGATTGCAGACGTTCTCTATAGGGAGTCCGTGACGTTAAACGCGACTACAGTTGGAGGAAGCACGTGACGTGTAGTTGTTTGATTTTAAAGAAACATTGGGAGTCGAAAGAAGGCGAGGAGCTCGTCGTTGATTCATTTCGTCCAGTCGCATGCCTCCAAGGCTTTTATTTCCTACTTCAGGTCGCAGGACAGTTCTCCAGTTTACGTGCACGTAGAAAAAGTCATCATTGGAATATAAACGTGAGAACCCGCCTCGAGATCCTGTTAATTCCACTTTAACGCCCGTCTTTTCTTCCTTCAGGCTGCACTCTCCTGTTTTACGAGACGTATGGGAAAGGTTCTCCGGAGCAGGAGACTTTACCGAGTTACGCTCTGCTGGCCGAGGACGGAATAGTCCAGGCCGTCCCCGAACACCCGAAGAAGGAGAACGTGTTCTGCCTCAGCAATGCCTACGGAGACGTCTACCTCTTTCAGGTAGGTCCAAAGCGTCGGTGCTGCATTAGAGTGATTTTATTTATTTATTTATTTAAAAAAATGTCTCGGAACCTGATATCGTTAGATGCTGACGGAGGAAAATGTGTCGTAGCAGAACCGAGAACCCAGCAGCCGTGAAATAAAATAAATAACAAAAGTGCCCGAGAAGTGAATTACACGGCTCCGTGTTAAGCCGCATCTGGAGAACGGTATTTTCAGAAGCCTTTAACTATCGTCCGGCGTCCATCCGAGACGGGGGCGGTGAGAACCCTGCCTACATGTGTCCTGTGGAATGCTGGGAATGTGGAGCGCTCATGCGGAACGGTGCGTCCTGCCAGCTGTCACGAAAAGCCTTGTTCAGCCCAGAAATAAGCACCGAGCGGCTTCACTTCCTGTACGGGTTCAGGGTAGAGCCCTTTCTGGTACAGGGTTCCACGCAGAACCTTTCAGGGGTCGAGCGAGACGGGTCACACGGCATATTTGCTTGTGCATTACTAAACACGTTCTCGGATGTTAACGCTAACCCGTTAACGCGTGCTCAGGGTGACTGAGAACCCTTAAAGGTTCTTTATTTAAGCTTCCTTTTAATACACTCGCGCATATTTTTCTAAAGAGGTTCTCGGGCATTGACGTGAACCCAGTCTTAAGAAAACAGCGGTTCTTTTCGATAGGTAAGGGTTCTCAGCTTGGTAAGCGTGTTAGTCATTGTTAAGGGATCTTAAAGGGACGAAGAAGGGTTCTAGAGTTGAATTAATAAATAAATTCGTCATGGGTTCTTTGGATAGTTGAACCCATTAGGGTTCTTGGCTTTTACATGGGGAAAAAAAAGCAGCAGCGAGTTAAGAAAATATTTCCTATAAACCAAAGGGGTTCTTCTGGTATTTAAGGGTTCTTAAAGTGGTTCAGGTTGGAGAACTTTATGCTTGGGAATTATTCCTCAGGGGTTCTTTGGGTGGATTTTTACGGGTTCTCGGCTGTTTTTATTTATTTATTTATTTTTTATAAAGGAGTAGAGATGATTTAAGAAACTGTTCATCCCTGCCTGATTATCTCGTCGGTTCTCCAAGGAAAATGGAGACTTTGGAGAGGAACCCGTGAAACCGGATCACAAATTCATAACGATGCCAATCTTCTCTGCGAACGTTCTCCCGTCCACTCTGTTTAGGCCACCAGCCAAACGGATCTGGAGAACTGGGTTACCGCGATCCACTCGGCCAGCGCGTCTCTGGTCGCCAAGCGCCATGGTAAGGAGGACACGCTGCTCCTGCTCCAAGGGCAGATCCGCAGTCTGCTGCAGAAGATCGACATGGACGGAAAGATGAAGAAGATGGCGGAGCTCCAGCTGTCTATTGTAACCGATCCAAAGAACAGGAAGGCCATCGAGAACCAGGTGAGAGAAAGCTAGTGTGGGTGTGTCCCAGGTTTCAGAAGGTGGGGCAAGTCGGAGAAGCTTGAAGGAGATAAAACCTCAGGGGTTTCCTAGCTATCCGAAAGGGGTTGGAATCTTTACTGATGAGAGAGTATTTTGTTGTAGGGTTCTACATAGAACCTTCAATGCCCCCCAAACAGACAAAGAACCTTTAATACACACTTTTAGGAAACAAGGTTCCACAGGGGTTCTTTTGTCTAGTTCTTAGCTGTTCTTCCAACTACAGGGACAAAGAAGGGTTCTAGACGTAAACTCAGACATGGTTCCATAAAGGTTCTCAGATGTTAACTCTACAATGTAAATCCGTAATAACTCTCTTAGGAAAAAGGGTTCCTTAGGGGTTCTTTAGTTGGTTAAAGCTAGCTCTAAAGGGGTTCATCACCTTTATCGGTAACTAGATTACAATAGGAAGCACCCTGACTTTACAGTTCTACACTTTACAGAACCTTTAAGGGTTCCCCCTCCAAGGAAAAAACCAAAACAAAAAACACCGACTACGCCCTCAGGGGTTCTCTGGATAGTGAGGGGTTCTTGGCTTCCTAAATGGGTTTTGGTTGAAGTTCCTTGTGATGGGGAAATACTCTGTTGTAGGGTTCTACATAGAACTTTTAATGGTTTCCACAAAGAGACCGAGAACTCCTGAATATTAACTTTATGGTTCCTCGGGGGGTTGTTCGGATATTTAAAGGTTCTCAGGTTGATAAGAGGGTTTAAGGGGTCGGATTCCAACACGGTGGTGTAGGGTTCTACCTAAGAACCTTTAAGGATAACCCCGAAGGCCTCGTTTTTAGCCTTCATGTCCTTGTGGTTTATGCCGTTCTGCTCTGCGTCTGATAAACCTCAGTCCGATGGCGAAAGCCGGCGCGAAGCTGTTTCCAGGTTCTCAGTCACGCTTATTGCCCCGGCGCAGGGGTCAGGAGGAGGGCAGAGGGCAGCGAACCGGGGGCGTATATTCGGTGAGGGAGTACCAGGCAGTGTTTGAGGAATTCGGGGAGGGGTAAGAGGTTAACCTCGTCTCAGGAGCTGCACCTCTTTGAAGTCGTGTCGTTTTTAATCAGTGCCAGCTGAGTGAGCGAGTGAGCGTGCGAGACGTTCCTCTCCGTCCTCGCTACAGGAACCGAGTCTAATTTAAAAAGAGTTCCAGGTCCGTTTATTAGAACCTGGACCCTTTGTGTCTCTTTGTACTCGTCAGGAAACAACTCTGCGCTTAAGAGACTCCAGCTTCATCTACGATCAAGCTAAAATAAAGCTTTTTTAAAAACGATTTTCATTTTCATATAACACGTTTGAATATTAACGAGCGGCTGAATATTAACGAGGGGAGCTTTCTGAGGAACTGATGACGTGCTTTACGATGCTCACGTTGCAGCTTACCTGCAGAATGCAGTTTGAGAACTTATTTATTATATATATATATATTTTTTTACTGTTTTACTGTTCTCGGTTTTAAAGGGGGATTTCGAATGAGAAGTTCTGGAAATGTTATTTATTTATTTATTTTTTTGTTATTTATTAGAGTTGTTTTCGGCGACAAAGTGCAACATGGAATCTTAAATATTTAAATGTAGATTTAAAATTAATTAAAAAAAAATGTAAATAAATAAATAAATAAAATATATATATATTGATTGGTATTTGAAATGTTCTGTTGCATTATTTATATGTATATATATATATATATATATATATATATATATATATATATATATATATATATATATATATATATATATATAAATAAAATATTTCAGTTTTTAATAAAATACTGTTGTGGTAAAATGGACACATTCCAAGTTTTAAAATGGATTTAAATATTTTAAGGCACACTGTTTAACTTTTAATCACTTAAAAAGAGTACTTTTTTTTTTAAACACCTTTTGTCGAAAGGATCTTCAGACCGAATACAGTAAATAAAAGAAAAGAAAATAGAATGAATAAATAAAGACGAACACCTCAAGGCGAACGCGAGAAGGCATTTCTGCGTCTTTTAAATAAAAAGAAAGAAAGGAATATAATACGGTGTCAGCGTTCAGTTTTGTAATGGTGATGTGGGGGATTGTCCTCAGATTCCCACCGCGCCCAATCATGACCCTCCATGACAACTTTTCTGCTGCTATACACACACACACACAGCCTCGACTGTTCTCAGCGTTGCTGTCTCCGAGAACCCGTCTCATCCCTCGCTCCCGTCTCGCTCCTTCACAGATCCAGCAGTGGGATCAGAACCTGGAGAGGTTCAACATCGATTTGTTCCGTATGCGCTGCTACCTGGCCAGCCTGCAGGGAGGAGAGCTGCCCAACCCCAAGAGCCTCCTGGCCACCGCAAGCCGTCCCTCGAAAGCTGCTCTCGGCCGCCTGGGGATCTTCTCCGTCTCCTCTTTCCACGCACTGGTCAGTCACACACACACACACACACACACACACACACCCTGTCAGACTCATCACTTCTGAACATAGAAACATTTGTATTGTCATTACTAGTTGTTCTGTTCAAACGAGTTTTCTAATACGTTCTCGTTTCTATAGTAACAGAACAGAGCGATTAAAAACATATAATCGTCAAACGTTTTTTCTTCTTCTCTCAGATCTGCTCCAGAGACGAGGCCACGCTGAGGAAGCGTTCTCTGTCCCTGTCCCAGAGAAGCCGCAGTAGGAGAGGAGTGTTCTCCTCGCTCAAAGGCCTGGACAGTTTGACCAAACGCAGCCGAGAGAAGAGACCCTGCGCCTCCCAGGTACCGCGCCCGACTCTTTCCCGAGCGTTCGTACAAACCTGTGATTCTGCAGGACGTTCATCCTCTTCTGACCAATCACAATGCAGAGTTCTATAGCCTCATCTGCTGTGATCAAAGCATTATACAGTAGAGCACGCTTTAAAGAATTCGAACGCAGCGCCGTTCGCCAGGGGAATTCCCGGCGTTTGTGGATCCTGTCATCTTTTGCTAATTATCACGTTGAGAGAGACGATATTTCTAGACGTCGTACAGTCTGCAAGCTCAGCCTTCTCTCTCTTGTAGGTCTTTAGAAGTGTAACGCTTTACTGCACGGCCACTTTGACGCTACGTAAATATATATAAAGCATCTATTTCTCTTTTATTTCATTTCTTTGGCAAGGATTGCATTTCCATGAGCTACTGCTCTCACACTGGTGCTTGTGAGGTAAGAAGAGAAGCTCTGCTCGCCTTGCGTGCTCCGTCGCAGTGCTGTTGTGGTCCTGTGCTCACACACACACACACACACACACACATTCTGTCGCTGCCTGAAACGCTACACCGCTGCCCCATGTGGCTTTAACGCAGTGCTTGTTTTGGGAAGGTCCCCTCCACGTCCCTGCCTGACGTGTGCAATGTAACGGGATACCGACGCCGCTCTGCATTGAGTGCTGAGAGGGGGGGGAGGGGGGCAATGGAGAGGGAGTATAAATTAATAAAAGGCGTACGGGGTAAATTGCAGCTCGGGTGACATCTGTAGAGACAGACGGATGGGTTGTGTAGGAGACCTGCACCAGGGCGCCAATATTAAAGTAGGTTTTCTGACTCAGCCCTCATGTCAAGGTCTCTCTCTCTCTCTCTTTGCTCCTTAATGGTGTTTAGTTCCTCACAGCAGTGACGAGGGCCTGACTTGATAGTGTGAGCGCACACACACACACACACACACACACACACACACACACACACACTGTGCTGGCTAAAGAGACCTGTTAGTCAACAAACTGGGTGATCTGACCATTTTTATTTATTTATTTATTTATTTTTATTTCACCGTTAGGACACAGTCACCAGTCGCCTATTAATTATGAAGTGCATGGACTTGTGCATTACGTGTGTGTGTGTGTGTGTGTGTGTGTGTGTGTGGGCGTGGAGTCTCTCAGCAGTAACAGTTTTTCACTCCATCCTCATGCCTTCTGCTTGTCACTCGCACCATCAAAGCTGTCTGTCTGCCTCTTGGACTGTCGTTCTGTTTGTTTGCTTCTGTCTCTGGTTCTGTCTCTGACTGTCTCTCTCTTTGTCCTGTCTGTCTCTCTCACTATCTCTCTGCGTCTGTTTGTCTGTCTCTCTCATGTTCTCTGTCTCTTACTGTCTGAGGGTGAGAGTAAGACAGTTACAGTCTGTGTGTGTGTGTGTGTGTGTGTGTGTGTGTGTGTGTGTGTGTTTCAGGTGTTTGACAGCGCTGCAGGAGAACACTTGGGCTCAGTTCCTCCGTACAGCAGAGAGGTAAATCACGTGTTTTGCGTGTGCTCAGTGCGAGTCGGAATAAAAGAGGAATGTGCACAGAGGAATGTTTTTTTTTTTTTTTCTCTCTCCTCCCTCACGTCTGTTTTTAACTCTGACTCACACACGCGTTATTGTGAAGGCTGCTTTTATACAGCAGGACATCTGCTCGCGTCTCTCTGGACCGAGACAGTGACGAGTATTGATGTGGTCTTCCGCTCCGGACTCCAGACAAAGATTCCCTTTCACCCGATTCTCATTTCACGTCCTTCCTTCGTTCCTCGGGATTTTGTTTTGAAACTCTTTAAGACTGTACGATATTTAATAATAATAATAATAGTAGTAGTAGTAGTAATTCATTTTGATATTATTTTGTTTTTCACTCTGATCATCCTGAGCTCTGAAATATTTTCTTTTCTAAATATAATAAGGCCTGGTTGCTAGGAGACGGTGTTAAAGCGGTGTTGTGGTGTAACGGTCACCTCAGACAGGAAGTCTCTGTTCTGTCCTGTTCCATATTTAAAAAAAACAAACAGTGAAACTGCTATAAAAAATCATCGACTGTTTTAGAAAGGAAAGTCAAAAGTAAAGATTTCAACACACACACACACACACACACACAGACACACACAGACGGACGTGGAGAGAGACAGACATAGACGTGGAGAGAGAGCAACAGAGATATATATAGAGGGAGAGAGCGAGAGAGACGGATGTGGAGAGAGAGACAGACAGAGAGAGACACACAGGGGCTCAGTGCGTATTTGTTTTTGGTCATTGATGGACTGTTGACAGTTGGAACACTGCGGTACACACACACACACACACACACACACACACACACACACACACACATATATATATATATGCAATGAAACAAGTTTCTTTCCACCAGCTCCATGAACAAGGCCACTGTTTCTCCTCAGAGTTGTGACCGTTACAGCTGTGTGTGTGTACCTGTGTGAATGTGAGCAGTGACTGAAGTCAGCGTTAAGTGTGTGTGTGTGTGTGTTATGGGTTAACCAGAGCTCCGAAGGAGTGACTCATGCTTTCATTTATTTTATTTTATACATTGATACTCAGCGCCACGAAAGCTGCTTCCTGTTTCAGTCTCCATCAGCTCACAGCTCCATTAAACATTTCACTCGTTTTAAAGTTTATAAATGCTCTCATCACTCCTCTTACACTCACTTTACTGCGTTCACACCCTGTCTGTTCGCCCCCCGCCTCGCCCCTCGCCCCCCGCCTCGCCCCTGCTATAACGCAAGTGAGACGCTAACTTGGTTTCCGGAACAATAATTGTAACCAAAAGCGGATAAAAAGTATGCTGTGTTTTTGTAATTGTGCTGTAAGAGGAATGAAACGCTGCAGGGCGTGCTGCTGGAGGAAAATAAAAATCTTCAGGGAGGCGACGGTGACTCTGCTTCATCACAGCACCGCATCACTGATTATTTTCCTCTAACAGCACAACACACTGTGCTTTATTACTTACATAGAGCCTTATTTTACTGGAGCAGCTCAGTGACGGATTGTGTCCACACACACACACACACACACACAGATGGTTTCCTTTCCACCTGGTGACACACACTTGCCAGAGCGTTGTCCCTTTTTCTTGGCACAATTTTTCATTGCGACTTTGTGTCTCGGAGCTGGAGAGTTCCAAATGAAAGCTTTTTTGTTCTGTTCAGTTATGGAACATAGGGGCGTGTGCGTGCGTGTGTGTGTGTGTGCATGCGGACAGCATCATATATATATATATTTTTTTTCATTTTAACCGGCAAACACCCTGAAAGAGTCACGTTAGGTTCTGTGTGTATCGTGTTATTTTGGTTGCTCGTGAGCCACTTTCGGTTTAAAAGCCTATATTCTCTGCTTTAAAGCGGCGGTGTGTCATTTTTACGATGACACAATTTATATAAACATTGAGGCATTTACTGCCCCACAGCACCACCACCGCCTTTTAAGGGAAAGGGGTGGAGCCCAGGAGCTTTATTTAAACTTTATCCTACATCACTTTCTTACATTTTAAAATGCAGGTCAGAATGCAGTCAAAAATAATAATAAAAAAAAACCAGGAAAGTAATAAAAATGAAATAAATAGCAGTGACAGAAAAAAAAAATAAAATAAAAAAAAAAAATATATATATATATATATATATATATATATATATATGTGTGTGTGTGTATATGTAAATGTGTGTAAAATTCGAATAAAAAATTAAATAATTATAATGTAAAGGTAAGGCAGTATAATACTACTGCTACTAATAATGATAATAATTAGGGCTGCAACTAACGATTATTTTCATAATGGATTAGTTGGCCTATTTGTTTGTTTGTTTATTTATTTATTTATTTATTTCGATTAATCGGATGGGGCGGGGCAAACTTTCAGTGCTTTTTTTTTGGTTGTTTATTTAAAATTAAATCCACAAACTGTGTGTTACAAATTTCAGGTTAATTAATTAATTAATTAATTAAACTTCAGATTAATTATTATACATTAAATATATAATAGTACATATGCATTACTTTTTACGGACGCACCAAAAGCACAGAATTAAACTCCGGTCCTACATTAATAATACACACTCTTTCACTGCACCTTGTGGTTTCTGTTCCTCACTGCCTTTAGGAATATTATTTTACTCGTGTTTACTCTTGATCATAATGTTTTAATGCGATATTACAGATCTTACTCGCGCTCCTACTGTGTATCACCGTGTCTCTGCCGTGCTCGTGCTACACAAACTCCGCTTTATAAAGTTTATAAATCTTCTCCGCGGTATTGAATATAAAATTCTCCACTGCCTTAGTGGTGCATCTTCTTCCTCAGTCACGTGACGATTTCGCCTCCGTCTGATGGTCATTGAGAGAAAGTCATGTACGGCGATTCTGGGTGTTGGGCTAAAGCTAGTGCCGTCGCATTACGTGCGTGTGACGTCATGCAGGAAGCGGCTTATACTTCCGGTTAGTAAAAAAAAAAAACGCTACATCACTTCTCTTCCGAAAATACGCTTCGGAAAGTAAATACTAAAGTTGTGTCCCAAATGAAGTACTATACACTTACACTATGCGCTCTGCACTAACGTCTAGCGTGTGGATAGCGCGCAGACCAACCAATCGATAATGAGATTTATTGACAACGATTTTCATAATCGATTAGTTGTTGCAGCTCTAATAATAATAATAATAATAATAATACATTTCTAAAGGAATCTTGGGGATGATGTGGTGATTACAGGTCTCAGGACACCTTTAAAAATGACATACTGCACCTTTAACGTACAGTATCTTTACAGTTGAAGCCCGAGACTCCAGTTGTGAAAACAAGCTCTTGTGTATTTTAGTTGAACCGTATCAGTGGCTTAGAAAGAGATTAACAAGATATTTTTATCTCAGACTCTCGGATGGATGCCAGGTTTGAAGCAGTTCTTTACAGCTACACGCTCGTTACAGTCAGAAGAACGAGCGGCTCGAATTAATGGCCGCTTTGAGTCTGTGCCCGCTTTTACATTCCTCTGATGAGATGTGTGATTTCTGCTGTGATGTTCACAGAGACTGGACGCTCTGGCTGACGGTTACTCGCTGGCTCCACCCGATGGCAGTCAGTGGGACGGAGGAGGCGTGGCGGAGAAGCCGGTGTGGGTTTACATGCCCGACTATCAGGCGGTCACGGTGGCTCTGAGCGAACAGCACACGGTCACGGAGCTCCTGAACACGGCCTGCAAGGTGCGCGGGACACTACACTATTATTATTATTATTATTATTATTATTATTATTATTATTAAAGGACAAATTAAAGTTCTGATTGGGATTAGAGTTGTTTATAAAAAAAAAAAAACCCATTTTATCAGAAGACTGGTTTCATTTGATGAAATTTTTGTATTTAATTTCCATTTCTTTTAACTTTTTTTTTTTTTTTTTTAATATTTATTAATTGACATATTTACAGCTTAGAAAACTGGGCACGAAAATCGTGATCTCAATTCTTAAAAAAACAAACCCAAAAAACAGAGATGATGCAGCCCTACTGGTAACAGCTACACTATATACATTTAAAAACACCCAACCCTATGAATATGCATGAATATGCAATTTAGACACGCCCCTTTGGTCCCTTGCTGGCTAGGTAAATGCTAGTAAACAAACCTGGCAAAATATACTTGTATACTTTTAATTAGGAGTAATTATCATTTTTGTTTGTTTGTTTTTTACGGTAAAATTTTTATAAATATATATATATATATAATATTACGCAGTGCCCAACAATAATATTGGCACCCTTGGTAAATATGAGCAAATAAGGCTATGAAAAATTGTCTTTTATTGTTTACCCTTTTGTTCAAAAAATGTCATTTCATTTTGTCATATATTTTGAGTACGAGTGAATTTTATTTTTTACTTAGGAAATGCGCTCATTGATGAACATTTCTTATCTCCTCATAGTTTTCTGCAACAAAATAAACACTGAAAGCTAGCTAGCTGGCTTATTTAGCTAACGTTAATGATGTCAGTAGTAGTAATAATCCAGGTTCGACATCGTCTTCCTGGTAATAATAATTGGCATACGAGCCCTGATTGGTCGAAGCCTGTTTTGGGGGGGTCGCAGACCGTTTTGCTCGGTTTTATACAAACTAATAACGCGAGTGTCGTTAGTCGGTATTGCGCAGCGTCTTTATTGTGTTTTTCCTCTCTAAGGCGCGGAACCTGGACCCCAGCGTACACTGCCTGCGTCTGCGCAGATGCTTGGACGATCAGACGGAGATCTGGACTCCAGCACCACACGAGCTCCTTCAGGACTTGGTACCAGAACTCGGTGCTATCTTCATCTCTAGATTAGACTTATTACTCTCGGTAGTTTTTACTTCCAACTCGAGAGGTCAAGGGGCGCGTGGGAGTAGTGCTGCGACCAAAACGTGCACACGAAAGCACTTTCTGAAAGCAGCCGCCTTCCGCCTGCTCCTTTTAGCGTCACGTGTAAGATGTGTGCAGACGGATGAGAAAAATAAGAGTGTGAAGGCAGCGTTAATGCTGAGTGTTACAGCGTTTTAAGTGTCATATTTAAGCTAAATGAGCAATGCTAAGTGCTTCTCTCTCTCCTGCTCTCTCTCTCTGTCAGTTATATGATGAGTTGGAGGTCAGCGCTCTCAGTGTGTACACTCTCCACATGACCAAGCACACCTGCACGGGGGATTTTGGTAAGACACTTACACACACACACACACACACACACACACACACACACACACGCGCGCACGCACGGTACATCCTGTACAAGTGTAAGGATGGTCTCCTGAGTGCTCGGCTCAGTTTCTCAGCTCTCGCTGTTCTGTCCCTCAGGGTTTGCCGTTACAGGACATGTGGACGGTCTCAGCCACAGCCGCATCTTCGTCACTGAAGTTCTCTCCGATGGAATCGCCTTCGGTGAAGGTAACGAACTCGCCTTTATTACGTCTACGTCTATAAAACCACGACTCTCCCGTCTACACTCCTGATAAAGGATCTGATGGAAGCGCTTTAAGTCTTCTGAAGTGTTCCAGAGCTCCTGTATTTCCTCAGAAGTGTTCTGGAAAGTGTCCTTTTCATTCATCAGAAGAGCACCAGAACCCGTTCAGTCGTTAGACGAGTTCTGGAACCCTGTGGAAGCCATTAATGATGTTCCTGAACCCTTTTAAGTTCCTCAGACACCTTCCTGACACATTTAATTTTCTGAGAGGAGTTCCAGAACCCTTTCCTACGTTCAAAGAGTTCTGGAATTCCATAGAAGAGTTCCAGAACCCTTTCGTTCATTAGACAAGTTCTGGAACCTGTTTACTTCATTACTGTGTTCTCGAACCCTTTGTTACCCTCGAACCCCATTCCTCAGATGCCCTCCAGAGTCATTTTAATTTCTCACAGGAGTTAAAAGGGGTCCGGAACCCTTTCCTACGCTTTGAAGAGTTCGGGACCCCTTTTAATTCCACAAAAATCAGTTTTATTTCTTTCAATCAGTGCTGGTTGCTGACATTGTTCATCTTGTTATTATTCCTTGAGGAGAATATCATTGCGTGGTTTTGAGGAGTTAGAAGAGTTTATAGTTCTCGTGTCTGAAGAACATTTCTACACCCCCTCCCCCCCCAGGTCTGAGGCCGGGCGATGAGATCCTGGTTCTGAACGGCTGTCAGGTGTCGTCTCTGGACCTTTCTCTCATTCAGACCCTGTTCAGTGAGAACACGCTGCACCTGACCGTCAGACGAGAGCCGACCGCCCTAACACACACACCCCTAACACACACACGCAGCGGCCTGCGGCCAGCGAGGGACTTCCTGTACCGCCATCATAGAGCCAAGTCTGCTACAGGTACACACACACCACACACACACACACACCTAACAGAACATAATGCTTGGCATTCATATTAATGAATGTTAACGAAAGTGGTGTCTTTTTGTCCACATGTACACACACGCCTCTCGTGACATACAGACGCCCTGTGAACCTCTTCTCTCTTAAAAGAAGAAAGCTCACATTTTCGACGGTTGTGTAATTCATCCAGCAGTGCTTCCTTCCCGTTTCCTGCGTCTCGCGTAGCGGTGCATTTGCGACATTCGGTATAAAATCAGACTCGGAACCGTCTAGAGCGGATCGCTCTCGCGTCCTCGGCGTAGCAGCTGCCGCGCCGTTTTTCTGCGTGTTTTAAAGTTAGACTGTGACGCCGGTCGCGCCTCACCGCACTTCCTCTCCAAAACCCTTACCATTTGCCTTCTGCTTCCTCTAAACGGAATCGTCTGTCCTCGCTCGTCGGCCCGCGTGAGTGCGTCTAGATGGGACGGAGCGCTGCTGTGTTCTGTAGGTACGTATTCAACACTGGGAAAGAGTTCGCTGTTTAAAGAGAAACTCTGTAGTGTGTGTGTGTGTGTATGGGTGGGTGTGATTACCACAGATAACAAGAATTTCAAAAGATTTGACAAAAACAACAGAAGACACGTTTACTTAAATTTAATTCCGTCAATAAACTTGTATTTTTTGGATATTTAAAAAATAATTTCAATCAAAATGGTTTATAAATGAAGCTCTGGATTCGCATAATCCATCTTTCCGACATTGAGTCGATTTGATTTGAAGTCCCCGAGTGTTTTTGTTCCTCTTCTAGAACAGCAAATCTGCTAACTGTTTTTAAAGAATCATTTTTTAATTCATCAAAGAACATCATTTGGTCATTTTTATCCATTTATAGTTACACTCAACGTTGTGGAAGTTCAGACAAGTTAGTTCCTGCTCTCGCTTACGTTATAGCGGCTATAAACAGTCGTCCTCTCTCTCTCTCTCTCTCTCTCTCTCTCTCTCTCTCACTCTTTTTCTCGAAAAACAAAAAAAAACGCAGCTCGTCACGTCACCGAGCAACCCGTCCTGAAGATGTCGGAAAACGTACCGCTCTACGTCCGACACTGTAGACTCCTCCCGTACGAGTTAAACACGTCCTCACAGAAAACCGATTACACCCCGTGAACGAGCGGTTACCATAGAAACGATAAACGATTGCAGCCGCGCGACGGTCAGAGCCGCTGTTCTAGAGAAGTAATCGGCACCACCTGACCAATCACGATCCGGAATTCCCCATCGCCGTGGTGAAGATAGAAGACCTTTCTATCATCACGTTCACCTCTTATCGGGAATCCTGTCATCAAATCCGGCTTTTTAAACCCGTTTACAGCGCGTGGACGCGGAGAGGATCATTATTATTATTATTATTATTTTGAAGTTCCTGAAATGGCGCTAATATTCTGCGCACAGAGCGTGAAAGTCTTCCTGAGTGAACTTTATCACGCTCTGCATCTCACACACACACACACACACGACCGCAAACACTTATGAGGTGGCGTTTTAAAGTGAAATTTAGTCAGCGTTCTTATGACTCAGTAAGAAACAGGAGGGAGAAAAACAAAGGACCGTCCTCGAACGGTCTCGCTTCAGGACTTTATAAGAGCCGCCATGTTTCCCCACGTCAGAGGACACGTTTAATTAATTAATTAATTTATTTATTTATTTTCCCTTTATATACGGTAACCTTTGAGTGTTTTTCATTGTGTGGAAGGTGAAAGGTGTTTCAGTGTTCGATTCCTTTAACGGTCTCCCTGAGAAAAAATAAATAAAAAGAGAAGGGTGTTTGTTTTTTTTTTTTTTTTTTTTTTTTTTTTTAGGGCGGCAATCTAATTTTTTTTCACCTCGGCACCAAGTTTTATTTATTCTGCACAAAATGCTTGTGTTTTCAAGGTGTGTTTTTAACATTGTGTGTGTGTGTGTTATGTAATAAGATAGGAATGACGGATTGAACTTGTGTGGGATGTTTGTCAGGTCCCCATAAAGAAAAATGCTTTTTAATTTAAAAAAAAAAATAAATAAAAAAATTGTACAGTAGATTTTATTTGGAAATCTACATGAGCCAAAAGGTTTCCTTCCAGATTGAGATTTCGGTGCATCGTAGTGTTTTTACTCAGCTGTATTAGCTAATTATGTCAATGGAATGTCCCCACAAGGATCTTAAAACAGTTTGTGTGTGTGTGTAAATTATGATGATTTTTTTTTAAAAAGGAACAGATGTAATGGAATTAATTGTAATAGAATTTGCATAACGGTACCTAAAGTAATAACGGAAGATGTGTGGATGTATTTTTGGAAGTCAAACTTGTGTATTTCTGTGGGGTTTTCTTGCATACAATAAAAGAAAGAATGAAAAGTCATAACACACCGATATTATGACTTAAAAAAGGAAGGGGGAAAAAAAGGCAAGATTAATCAGGTCATTAAACTGGGTTAATGAGAGTCCAGATTCCAGAACGCATCATTAAACCAGTTTAAATAGATTTTTATGCAGATTAGACCTTTGGCCTTAACGCCGCTTCAGCTGATTTCCCTAATTTCAGCTCCACTCCGCGTCGTTCCGTCATCACCATCACCTCGAGCGCGTCTTCCTCATTACCCAGTCGTGACCGGGAGGCTGCTGGTTGCGTGTCCGGGCCTGTAGGGGCGCTGTTTCTCCTCAGCAGAGGTGATGATGATGAGGAGGAGGAGGAGGGAGATCACGAACACTCACTCAGTGAGACGCCGTTTAATGAAATCTCACCTACTGGGCTCCATCACACACTGCGGCATGTTCCGCTCTCCACGGGGGAAAACTTTCTGTTTATATCAAGCTACAATGTAGAGAGAGAGTGAGTGAGCGAGAGAGGGGGACATTTTTAAACACACAGGTTTTTAATCCTGAACAAAACTTCTGAAATGACTGCAACGTTTTAGATCGGAGACTTTTATCATTCCCATCGTCCAGCTCTAGAAAAGGCCGGAAAACCCGAACGGTCGTTTTTCTATGTTGGGAATAAAAGCCCCGGCGTCATGCTGTCATGGTAAAAGAATCAACCGCAGGGTGTTGTGATGAACCTGTATAAGCGTGATTGGAAAAAAGATTTGAAACCGTTACACCTCGTACGTCTCCACGACGCCTTTTAAACCCGGACCGCTCGGCCCTGTTTCCCGTCTGCTCCGGCGGGGGAAACGCTCGTGAGAAGAATCGTCCAGACGTCCGACGCGTTAAATCCCACATCACCACGTCGGTCCGGCTGTTGACGTCGAGGATGTGCGAGTAAGCACTGTCGTCTTTTCTTTTCTCTGCAGACGTGTCGTGTGTGTCCGAGGCCTCGGGTAACGCCGACGTAGAGACGAGGCGACATCATCGCCAGAGCCTCCGAGCCGCGCAGCACAGCAAGGTAAGAGTGTGAGACGGCGAGTAACCGTCACGCGGCGCCGTCACGGGGGCGTGCTCTTTACGTCCCAGCTCTTTACATCCATAAACACATAAGCAGTGGATATATTAGGCCGGAATAACGTCTGGTTGTGAGGTGTTGTTGTACGGAGTGTGTGTGTGCGCGCGCGCTGCAGCTGTGTCGTCGTCTTTGATTGGCGTGATTAGTTATCACTCGTTCATTTACTCTTCTAACGGCTTCACGACATTTCTGCTGCCTGCTTATTACTGTCTCTCTCACACACACACACACACACACACACACACACACACGGGGAGCTAACGGGCTGCTGGGGTTTGTTTTTGCACGCCGACTCTGTGTCCTCAGATCCGTCATCTAAAGCAGGCCGACAGCCGAGACAAATGGCAAGCAGTTTGAGGTGAGAGAGGACTCGGAATCTCCGTCTAAAGGAAGAATAATAAGAAGAGTTTTGTCCTGACAGGTCTCTATTTCATAAAGCCGTTCTGTTGTAGCGGCAAGAGGAAAAAAAAAAAGCAGCAGTGCGTCAGGGAAAGACGATTAATAAACGTGTCCTCCTCCGGCGCGCTGCCGCCCAGGGCTGCGTCGCAGTTGCCTGGAAACGGACGAGGGTAAAGACTCTTCCGGTGTAACGTAACGCGCGTTAGGAGTAACGGACTGGTTTATGAGGATTATCCTTTATAAACGTCAGCACGTCGTAGACCGACGTCAGAGATAACCGTAACGCGGGCCTACGCCAAAAACACCCCTCGACTTGAAATTTCAACTCGACAACATGGGGTTAGTCTTCCGGTTCCTTCCCCGGTTACGGAGCGACATCATATGCACGTATGACCTCCTCTGTTTACGGAGACTTCTGGGACACGTGTAGTGAAATATTCCAAACGGCTCCTTTAATTATACTCGGGAAGCGCACGCTGAGTTTACTACCGATGTGAAACTGCGGTGTGTGTGTGACCCGTAAGCCGAGGAAGTGGATTAAACGCGACGCGCTCTCTGCCCTCTTTATTTACTCATTGACGTGCGGCGCTCCCGCTGTGCCGCGTATCGCACCTCATTATACCCAGCGTGTGACGGTGGCGGTATTCAGAGCCGTTACTCTACAGAGAGACGCTTTAATCTGATCATTATCTCCGCCGTCACTGGGGTATTTTCCGCCTCGGAGGGAAAATGAGGAAAACGAATACGCGGTGCGTCGTCAGAAGCTCGTAGCAGACGGCGTACAGGTTCACGGCTCGGCGTTTTGAGCTCTTAAAGCTGGAACTTGAAGTTTTCCGACGCTTCGGGTAGGGAAACGAGTGTCTGTCGCCGCTATAACACAAGCGAGAACAGGAAGTAACTCGTATCTCAGACGTTACGTGATGTAGCGAAGTTCGTTGGTAAGTTCTTGTGGAATAAAAGACTTGGGGACGCGTCGATCTGGGAAGGGCCGCGTCACGCCGCCCTGTCGTCGATTCGTTTAAAGAATTAGGAAAGAAAACGAAACGTGGAATACGTAGAACGGCGGTGGTTTGTTTAAAATGTCGGTCTGGAGGGAAGAAAAGTGTCCTAGACGACAGGAAGTAAGGGCTCTGCCAAACTTCTCGTTTCCTCTAGAGAGCCCGGTAGAGTTTTGCAACGAATCGTTTCCAAGAACCGCCGACCATCACGAAACGCAACGCCGTATCTCGAAATACGTCGCTCCTCAGCGCGTGCTGACGTTCGTGACGGCGCTCGAAGAACCTTCGGCTTCTCTCCGAGAACGACGCTCGCCAGTGGTTTCCTAAATAAACCGCACCGCAATCAAGCCTTCACACGTTCACTTCTGCAACCTTTCCCGACAAAAATGTCACAACAGCAAACCACCGGCTGTCAAAATGTCCTCCAGAGGCAACAGTAAGCCGCGCTCGGGCATTTCCCCGTCCTCGGTAATTCAGCGCTGGCCTAACGAGAAGAGACCGATTAAGCCGCTCGGTCAGCATATGGCTACGAGCCGGCTAATCGTCTCTGCTGCACACGGCCTCCAAGTCTGAGCCAGCTCCTCACACAGAGATCTAAAGCAAACACCATCACACACACACACACACACACACGCCGATGAGTCCGGGCCGGTTCCCATGGCTGAGAAGAACGAGCACGATGCCAGATCCGGCTTTTATCTCCCCGCCTTTATTGAACTCTGGAGAATCAGCTAGCGGAGGCTCTCAAGGACGTCAAAGTTATAAAGTTAGAGTGGTATTAAAGTAAAACTCCGCTCTGGAACATATTCAATATGCTTACGTTGAAATATGTATGATGTGTTGAGCAATTCTGGTGCCGCTTATTATTATTATTATTATTATTATTATTATTATTATTATTATTTGGATGGTGCTGGGGTTGCATTATTCCGGTGAGAAGTTAGCAGTCGTGCGTCGCTCTGATGTCACAGGACGTTGTTGTTGATCAGTTACTAGAGCTTCCAGCACATTAAAGAAAAA
Source organism: Ictalurus punctatus (assembly GCF_001660625.3). NCBI lineage: Eukaryota > Metazoa > Chordata > Actinopteri > Siluriformes > Ictaluridae > Ictalurus > Ictalurus punctatus. The sequence continues at coordinate 3,182,236 of NC_030424.2, forward strand.
TCCAGTCCGGAAGCCACGGAGACTCAAAGTCCCAGAATGCAAGGCGGCCGTACGGCGGCAGAGACTCTGCTCGGCCGGTCAGCGGTCGTCGAGACGGCGGTGTTGACGGTGGCGCTAGCGTGAAAGTGGAAGCTCTGGAAGATGATCTGTGTGAGCAGAGTGTAGAGATGAGGAGGGAAGAGAGTTCGATTATGAAAGATTAAAGCGCAGGTAGAGACGACGCGAGGGTTAAATCGCACTGCGCCGCTATCAGCACGGCATCGTGGGTAATGTAGGAAAGTAGGACACGTCCATGAAAAACGCTTAAACCGAATTTTAAAATTTTATTATAAAGTAAATTCTTTATTATTTGGAGGGGGGGGGGGGGGTTTATTCCGTCATTGATAATATTTTGAGAACCCCTGGCTTAGCAGATGTGTGTCGTCCGCTGGTCCGGTGCAGATGTGGTGTGCCGCGTGTTCCTGTCTGTATGGTTTACTCATTTATTTATTTATTTGTTTATTTATTTATTTATTTATTTTTGGAGAGGTTCTTATGACCCTCGAGCTCCTTGTGAAACCTTCCCACCGTCGCGTCATCGGCACGTCTGGCGCGGCGTTCGGTACAGACGAGTGCGGCTCCTCGGGGAGAGTAGACGGTGTCTTCGGTGTGAGCGGAGCGCCGCAGAACAGAACGGGGCGCGCGCCGTAACTCTCTCGGCTGATTTATGTGCTCGAGTCTTTATTTATCGAGCTTTAAAAAGAAGATGGCAGCGTGGCACAATAGCGCTCACCTCAGGGATGAATCACGACGCGTCAGAGCTTTACTGCTGCAAGGCAGGACGTTCTGCTCTGAGCGATGGGCACGGCTCGCGCCCCGGCACGGCCCATATTTCACCCCTCTCACTTTCTGCCTGCGGTTTTTATCCCTCTTACTGCGTTTATAGAAGATCGGAGAATAAGAAGTGGTTTTTATTCTGGATCGATATCGGGGAGCGTAGGAAAAACTGCTACTACCGCAGCGCCGTTGAATTCCGGCTTCTCTTTGGTCGATGCAGGCAGCTCCGACAGTAGATCTGCAAATCACAGGTTCATCGAGTTAATGCCCTCGTCACCGTTTCTATAGTAACGGCTCCGTCACAGGGACCCGGACGTGTGCAGTCGACGCTACGGCGGAGTTTTCTTGGCGTTAACATCGGCGTTTGCAGAAAAGTCCTCATCGTATTGATGTTATCGAGAGACGAGGGCTCTTCTTTACGCGCCGTGGAAGCTCGGCTCGGCCCGGCCCAGGCGTTTCCCAGCATGCACGTGGCCAGCGCTTTTTGTCCATTCGACAGCTATTGATATGCAGATTTCACTGGGCGACAGCATTTTTTTTTTTTTTTTTGTCCACTGCCTACGCTCACGGTACCCGTTAGCGATCGATTGATGGATCCTGACACAAAGCCCTCGAGTCTTGAAGGGATCGGAGGACGTGAGCATCTGTTGAGAGTGCGAGAGAGGGGAGGAGAGCAGGTCCGAGTCAGGGTGGAAGCACGATCTGAAGCGTAAAGGCAGTTCAGACGTCATGCCGGCTTTCAGAGCAGTTAAACTGAGGAGGAAGAGTTGCGCTCTGGGAAGGAGGACGACGCGTCGGGCTCGGGACGCCTGGAGACTCCTGTACAGGCTCGTCTTCAGGGTAAGTGTGTCCGTGGTGTCTCCATACACCGACCTGACGCTACGACTCTTTAACCACCGACCGACTCTCTGCAAGCTTGTGTTTTGCCGTAGTTCGAGCACACACTCTGTGCTCAAAAGTATGTGCACACCTGACCATCACACCCGTATGTGCTTTGAACATCTAATTTTCATTCAGATGTATTCCCCACGCTTGCTGTTATAATGCGCTCGACTCTTTTGCGAAGGCTTTCCTCTGGATTTTGGGGTGTGGCTTGTGTTCGTTCAGCTACGAGAGCGTTAGCGAGGTTGAGGTCAGGCGCTGATGTTGGGATGGCGAGGAGGCTCCGGTTCGTCCCGAAGGTGTTCAGTGAGGTTGAGGTCGGGGTTCTGTGCAGGACGCTCCAGTTCTTCTACCTTCTTCCGACCTGAACACACCACGTCTTCCTGGAGCTCGCTCCGCGCACGTTGACCGAGACTGAGAGCGGGACAGTGTGTGTGTGAGAGAGAGACAGTGTGTGTGTGAGCGAGACAGTGTGTGTGTGTGTGTGAGCGAGACAGTGTGTGTGTGTGTGAGCGAGACAGTGTGTGTGTGTGTGAGCGAGACAGTGTGTGTGTGTGAGAGCGAGACAGTGTGTGTGTGTGAGAGCGAGACAGTGTGTGTGTGTGAGAGAGAGACAGTGTGTGTGTGAGAGCGAGACAGTGTGTGTGTGAGAGCGAGACAGTGTGTGTGTGAGAGCGAGACAGTGTGTGTGTGAGAGCGAGACAGTGTGTGTGTGAGAGCGAGACAGTGTGTGTGTGTGTGAGAGCGAGACAGTGTGTGTGTGTGTGAGAGCGAGACAGTGTGTGTGTGAGAGAGCGAGACAGTGTGTGTGTGAGAGAGCGAGACAGTGTGTGTGTGAGAGAGCGAGACAGTGTGTGTGTGAGAGAGCGAGACAGTGTGTGTGTGAGAGAGCGAGACAGTGTGTGTGTGAGAGAGCGAGACAGTGTGTGTGTGAGAGAGCGAGACAGTGTGTGTGTGTGAGAGAGCGAGACAGTGTGTGTGTGTGTGAGAGCGAGACAGTGTGTGTGTGTGTGAGAGCGAGACAGTGTGTGTGTGTGTGTGAGAGCGAGACAGTGTGTGTGTGTGTGAGAGCGAGACAGTGTGTGTGTGTGTGAGAGCGAGACAGTGTGTGTGTGTGTGAGAGCGAGACAGTGTGTGTGTGTGTGAGAGCGAGACAGTGTGTGTGTGTGTGAGAGCGAGACAGTGTGTGTGTGTGTGAGAGCGAGACAGTGTGTGTGTGTGTGAGAGCGAGACAGTGTGTGTGTGTGTGAGAGCGAGACAGTGTGTGTGTGTGTGAGAGCGAGACAGTGTGTGTGTGTGTGAGAGCGAGACAGTGTGTGTGTGTGTGAGAGCGAGACAGTGTGTGTGTGTGTGAGAGCGAGACAGTGTGTGTGTGTGTGAGAGCGAGACAGTGTGTGTGTGTGTGAGAGCGAGACAGTGTGTGTGTGTGTGAGAGCGAGACAGTGTGTGTGTGTGTGAGAGCGAGACAGTGTGTGTGTGTGTGAGAGCGAGACAGTGTGTGTGTGTGTGAGAGCGAGGCAGACTGTCGGAGAGGCAGACTGACGGAGAGAGAGAGAAACAGACTGATGGGGGAGAGAGAGAGAGAGACAGACTGACAGAGACAGACTGATGGGGGAGAGAGAGAGAGACAGACTGACGGGGAGGGAGGGAGAGAGAGAGAGAGAGAGAGAGAGACAGACTGACGGAGAGAGAGAGAGACAGACTGACGGAGAGACAGACTGATGGGGGAGGGAGAGAGAGAGAGAGACAGGCTGACTGAGAGAGAGACTGGCGGGGAGGGAGAGAGAGAGACAGACTGACGGGGAGGGAGAGAGAGACAGACTGATAGAGAGAGAGAGAGACAGACTGACGGAGAGGGAGAGAGACAGACTGATGGGGGAGGGAGAGAGAGACAGACTGATGGGGGAGGGAGAGAGAGACAGACTGATGGGGGAGGGAGAGAGAGACAGACTGATGGGGGAGGGAGAGAGAGACAGACTGACAGAGACAGACTGATGGGGGAGAGAGAGAGAGACAGACTGACGGGGAGGGAGGGAGAGAGAGAGAGAGAGAGAGAGAGACAGACTGACGGAGAGAGAGAGAGACAGACTGACGGAGAGACAGACTGATGGGGGAGGGAGAGAGAGAGAGAGACAGGCTGACTGAGAGAGAGACTGACGGGGAGGGAGAGAGAGAGACAGACTGACGGGGAGGGAGAGAGAGACAGACTGATAGAGAGAGAGAGAGACAGACTGACGGAGAGGGAGAGAGACAGACTGATGGGGGAGGGAGAGAGAGACAGACTGATGGGGGAGGGAGAGAGAGACAGACTGATGGGGGAGGGAGAGAGAGACAGACTGATGGGGGAGGGAGAGAGAGACAGACTGATAGAGAGAGAGAGAGACAGACTGACGGAGAGGGAGAGAGAGACAGACTGATAGAGAGAGAGAGAGACAGACTGACGGAGAGGGAGAGAGAGACAGACTGATAGAGAGAGAGAGACAGACTGACGGAGAGGGAGAGAGACAGACTGATGGGGGAGAGAGAGAGAGAGACAGACTGACGGAGAGGGAGAGAGACAGACTGATGGGGGAGAGAGAGAGAGAGACAGACTGACGGAGAGGGAGAGAGACAGACTGATGGGGGAGAGAGAGAGAGAGACAGACTGACGGAGAGGGAGAGAGACAGACTGATGGGGGAGAGAGAGAGAGAGACAGACTGACGGAGAGGGAGAGAGACAGACTGATGGGGGAGAGAGAGAGAGAGACAGACTGACGGAGAGGGAGAGAGACAGACTGACGGAGAGGGAGAGAGACAGACTGATGGGGGAGAGAGAGAGAGAGACAGACTGACGGAGAGGGAGAGAGACAGACTGATGGGGGAGGGGGAGAGAGAGACAGAGAGACAGTCTGACGGGGAGGGATAGACAGACTGATGGAGAGAGAGATAGACTCTGCATGGCATCTTCTGATGCGTGTCTTCATCGCCTCCACATGGTCCTATTTTCATCCCGTGGGTTTAGTTTTTTTTGGGTCACGCATCACACCGGCGTGGTGACGGAGCCGTATTGCGACGCTGTGCATTAGGGGATGACTCACTCTGCCTGCACGTCCGCGCTCGTCATCCACCTCACCGGCTCGTTTTCCATCAGCCTCGCAGCGGTTTTCCAGCTGTGCGTGGGATCCGGAATCTTCACCCGCGCTAAAAACCCTCCCCGTCGCGTCTCTGCCTACAGCAGCAGCGCGTTCGATCACCCTACGGGGAGTGACGCGTGAGATACTCGGCGACGGGGTGGTGCGATGACGTCACGGATTCGCTCCGGAAGCGCGTCCGCGGGCGTTTTATTCCTCTCACACCACAGCGATCTCCAGTTGTCATTTTTCTTTATTAAAGAACGACGTACTTTTTAAATGATTTTTGATCCGTTTACAGCGACGTTCAATGTTAAACGAAGCGAGGTTTTCGACAGCGGCGTGCAGAGGGTACGTCCCCTTTAACACGTCTAACGACGGCGAAGCGACGGCGAGGCGAAACAGTTCATCACCTGCGACATTTATGATGTTTGTGTGGTGAACGTGATAAACGTTTCATCCGGATACATCTTAGCTGTTCCTATTCGCTGCGGTGAAGACGCAGACAGCCGTGTGTGTGTGTGTGTGTGTGTGTGTGTGTGTGTGTGTGTAACGGCTTCTAATCTTTAATTAATGAGTGATAATGAGCTCCTGGGAGGCACAGCGATCGCGTGCGTGGTCCCGTCTCCGTCTTCACGCCGCATCTTTTCCTCTTTATCTTTATCTTTATCACTCTCTCCTTCTTTTCCTTCTTACTCCCAGTTTTTTGACGAGTCTCCGGAGCGGCCGCGCGGTAATTAGCGAACGCTGCAGGCTCCATCCGAGAGTCATGACTCACACGCGGCTCTGTACCCGCTCACCCTGTCCCACACACACACACACACACACACACACAGCACAAAGCTCGCTGCTGTGTCGCTTGTTTTCTCTGTGCCCTTTATCGATTTCTCGGGATGCTGGTTTTAAGCACACACACACACACACACACACACACACGCTCGGTGAACGGGTCCATATCGACGTGCAGAAATGAACCGCTCGCTGATACGAGGGTGCGTTTGTGTAGACGATCACGATCACGTCTCGGGTACGGAGAAACGTGCTGGAGTTTATTTCAGTCGCTCCTTTGTAAGCGATAGTCACGTCTCTATCCGTGTGTGAAAATGGGATCGGATAAACGCTGACGCGGCTTTGTGCGCGGGGGGGTGTGTGGGGGGGGTGTGTGGGGGGGGGTGTGCGGGTGTGTGCGCGCGCTGCACTAATAGGACTAATCGATTTTTAAAAGAGACGCATCCGAACATTTCTTCAGAACGAACAGGTTTTCTTCATCGTTTCGAATGAACGGGCGACGTTGACCGCTCTGGATGTGCATCAGCGATTAGTCGCGAGGACGCCAGAGCCGGAGGAGACTCTGTAGAACGGCGTTGTATACGTGCACTTCCAGGCCGACTCACGTTTCCCCCCATCTTATCACGTTTGAACGTTGCGCTTCAGCGCTCTCCCGTGCGTCGCGGAAGGAGCCGCCGCAATAGCGCCGCACTGCCGCCGAGCTTAAAGTCCAGTTCGTTACAGAGGCTGACGAATACTTTTGCTCACATACTAAACTACTCCAAACTTTCTTCCTCCATTTTTGGACATTTCAGTAAATTTATTTAACTCCCCAAAGGGACTTTCACAGCGAGCGCGATGAAGCGGCGCGGATGTGCGACGCGATGACCTCTCGAATCGAAACGATGGATCCCTATGGAGCCGTTCACACCCGGCGCGATCAGTCGAGATTTTTTTTTTTCTCCACCCTCCGTGACAAAACGGGCCGTCCGATCAGATTTGAGCTTTAGATCACGTGCAAAGAGACGCTGCCGTTGCACAAAAGAGCGAGATTGGTGGCGCTATAGCGCAGAAAGCTGTTTTGAAATCCAGTGTAAACGCAGAAGAGGAGCGTTCCGGAAGAGAGAAGAGAACGGATGGACGAACAGAGAACTTTCCGATGAAAGTCACAGCGGCTACGAAAACATCGACACAAAACAGTGGCTTGCGCCACCTAGTGTGCAGGCGTAAAATGCATTCTCGGTCAGTGGGACCTACTGTGTGTCAGAATCGTTTGACGTTCGGTGTGAAAGCGGCGTTCGTCTGCGATTCGCTTCGCTTTATCGCGTCTCGCCCAGTGTGAAAGAGCCTTAGGGATAATCTTTCATTTGTTTCTCTTTCATTCGCTTATGGAGACAGAAAATAGACGATATAAAATACTGCAGACAGGACGCTGTCTTGTGGGTTTGCGGATAAAAACGGCATAAACGATTGATTCCTAGCGCTGGTCACGAGCAGCTGACCTTCTGAGTGAATCACTGAAGGTTGTTTGATCACTAATGCGATTAATTATTATTTTTTTTCCCCCATCATGTATATTGACAAAGTCATCCCAGAACCGTGCGCCATCTTGGCGACGCTCCCAGTGTTCTCACTGCTACAGGACCGCGCTCTTATCTCCTTACACGTCAAGAGGCTCATAAATCAGACGCGGCTCGACGCGACGATGTTTTAAAATCGTGACAAAATGGCGGAAATGATGTGTGAAAAGATTTTTTTCTTTTCAGGTTGCTTCGCTCCATAAATAACTAATCAAAGCGCTCGATATCTACACCAGTGTAACAGTCAGAAGCGTGTTTTTTTTTTTCCCTCTGTAACATCTTAATCAACGATGTGATTGGCTTGTTTTCCTGAGGGGGCGTGGCTTATGTACTACAGCCCGGCCGATCCGAGCGTGCCTAGTCCGTATTCCTGATTACGGATCGCCCACGTGTTGTTAACGAATTGGGAAACGTGCGTGTACCAGGAGCAAAAAGGGACGCTCGTAACGTTACCCGTGAAAGTGGGAGGAGTTTCTCCGCAAGTTTTGGAACCGAGTACGAGACACGGCGATGCTTGTTTTAGTGGCAAGCACAAGCTAAGCTGGGGGTGCCAATACTTTTAATCCTATTGAAAACGGAGAGGTGGTGACGCGACGGAACAAGGCGTGCTATGTGGCTGGAATCTCATCCGAGCTGACGGTCCGTGTCACGGCAGAGGGAGAGGACGTTTGACGTGTTCACGTGTGATGGTTTAAAAGAGACGATGCCGCATTCAGATTCGTTCGGTAGTCCGTTTAATAAAAACTGCGAATATTCCAGACTCTTAAAGTGTATGTGTGTGTGTGTGTGTTGCAGAGCGTGGAGACTGTGTGCACGCTGTATAACTCCTTCCAAGACGCTTCAGGTGGACTGATGGAGGTCCGGAAGGAGACGGCGGGGGCGGACGGCGCCCTGACCAGACCCTGTCCACGACACATGTCCGTCACCGAGAGACTGCGCAAAGTCATCCAGGAGTTAGTGGACACGGAGAAATCCTACGTCAAGGTAAATCGGCGGTCTGTTCTACACGACGTGTAGACGATGTTGAAGAGGATTTGCATTGAAACACAGAGCAGGGGTTTGTGGGTAAACATGACACGTCAGGTCTGAGGTGAAAGCTGATTGGTTGGTTGTTCGACAGAGAGGCGTGTCTGTTGTGACTCTTCCTCCACAGCTACAGGTGTGGTCATGAGTTACATAAGCTATATAAGATATTTACATGTTTCCCAGAAGAAAAATTATATTACACCGATCATCCTGTTCAAAAGTTTACACCCCCCTGGCTCTTACTGTATGCTGTTGCCTTCTCGAGCACCAGTGAACGTTTGCACCGTTTGTAATAGTCGTGTACGAGTCCCTCGGTCGTCCTCGGCGTGAAAAGATGGATCTGAACATCATATAGCCGCTGACGGAAACGGGTCAGATATGCGGAAGAATGTGCAGTGAACAACTATCAGTAAACACAAACATTCATTGATCATCCAGGTAACGACACACAGTATTAATACCCGAGCGCGTGTAAACTCCTCTCTATCCAACCGAACGACACCGAGAGCTGATGCAGCGTTAAAGGAAAAGCGTCACGCTAAATATCGACGCGGTGCATTTTCTTACTGTTTACGGACCGTTGTAGTCCGCCTCTGTGTAGAGACGTTTTTCACACGAGAATTACTGGCGTGTAAATAACATTTATAACGTTGTCATTTGTGCTTGAAGTCAGAATCTTATCGTTCTAATGTCTCGGTTTATAGAAACATAAATAGTTCATAGCTGATGGATGCTGTGTGAAGTCCCCGAGGCCGGTGATTTTATTCAATTATCTCTAGAATCTGTTGAAATGATGCATAAATGTGCACCGAGTCGGCTTCGTAGCTGCAGCCGCCGCAGAAGGACGAGCGTGCTCCAGAGATTTCGCTGCGATGTGCTGCGTTGGCGCTGCTGCGCTGCAATAAATCAGCCTAATGAGAATATCCCGGTTAATAACAGCGATGGCCTGCCAACGCTTTAACACGCGGCATCGGCGTGGGCGAGACGGGATTACGGAATTAAACGTACATCTCTGTCGAGTTTCCGTTAAATAAGCACGACGCTATATCTGATCTCTTATTTATTCCAGGATCTGAGCTGCTTGTTCGAGATCTACCTGACGCCCCTGCAGAAGGAGACGTTTCTCACGCTGGACGAGGTAAAAACTCATCACTCACAGCTCGGAAAACATCAACAGGAATTTAACGACGTTAACAGTTCCACCCCCGAGCTTCTAAATGTTCCCGATCCCGGTTCACTCCCAGCCATCTGTGACTAATGATTACGGCTAGCGTTTTAGCCCGGCCGGACCGGACTCGACCGCGACACGGCCCAGGAGGCCTCCGGAGAGACGAGTGGGGTGCATTAACGAGCCATTAGCGCGCCAGGACAGACTGCAGGAGCGAGCGGTTAAGTAGCGTTGAGTACCGAATGTCAGGACGAGTTTAGGAGTCGGTGTGTGTTTTACACGTTCTCACGTCCACCACCCTGCTGTTTAATTCTGGATTCTGATTGGACAGAAAGTGGTGAAGGTCCCAGTAGAGGACGTCTCGGTAGAACCCGACATCGAAGGGTGTTTTCGCCTCATGTCCAGCGTTCCTGTGATCCACCACCATCCTGACCAAGATAAAGCTCAGACTGAAGACGAATAAATTAACGAACCAACCGTTAGCTATCTAAAGAACCCATGAAGAACCCTCCGCCTTTTTTAATTAAAACAAATGGTTTTGCGTGTGGCTTCTTCTGTACTTTCCTGACCATTTTAGACGAGCTGCTTTGTAGAATGACCCGGCCGCTTGTCATCTCCTTCCAGATGGAGAGTTTGTTTGGGAGTCTGCCGGAGATGCTGGACTTCCAGAAGGTGTTCCTGCAAACCCTGGAGGAGAGAATCTCCTCGACTCCGGACTTCAGCACACTCGAGACCCCTGTGCAATTCAAGGTACGTCTACGTTCGCACTAACAAGCAGCAGGTCCACTTCAGCCGTCACTTGTGGGCGTGGCCTGTCCAACGTTGTTTTTTTTTCCCCTTTTTTTTTTTTTTTTTGCTTAGTTCCGATGAGAACCGCTAGTTAGCAGCTAAATCAATAGCAGCTAAACTAATTGAAACTAAATGGCGTTAATTTCTGTGCAGTGAGTGGCATTGACTAGGTTGAGGAATTAAAGTGGCGATGGACTCGGCGTGTTTCTGTGGGTTAAGAGAGAGCTGGTAGTGTTCTGTTGGAGCGCCGTCACTAGTCAGAGTGATTATAAACGTGAAGACGCATGAATTTTCTCTTCACAGTTCGGCACGACTTCACCCCTCTCTCTGAGATTCACAGTGATCTTTTGTTTCCTTCATGTTTCACTTTTGTCCTGATTTTAACGTCCTGTCTGAACGTGACTATTAAGCCGTCATGGTTTATCCTCTCTCTCTCTCTCTCTCTCTCTCTCTCTCTCCACCTCCTTTTGTTGCCGTTCAGAAGCTGCTGTTTTCTCTCGGCGGATCGTTCCTCTACTACGCCGATCACTTCAAACTCTACAGCGGCTTCTGTGCCAACCACATCAAGGTCCAGAAGGTTCTGGAAAGAGGTACATCGTCCGTCTCCTACACGTGCACGAGCTCATTGCGGTCTCATTACATCATTAGCAGCGAAAGTGTCAAATCTGGAATATTTCTGTCCTAGTCAACTTTGTGGGGTTTTTAAAAAAATTAAAAAAAAATAATTTTATTGCGTGCGGTTCCTCAGGCCGTGGTGACGCAACAACGTGAACGTGCCGTTTTCATATATTTTTCAACGTGAAAAATTCCAACCTTGGGGAATTAAAGGATAAACGTGCTGATGTTGCAGGATAAATCATCACACACACACACACACAAAAAGTCTGCGTTAAACTGTAATGTATGCATGGTGCTGTTCATCTGCAATGCAGTTACTCCGGTCCATAATTTACACACGAGTCTAAAACACAACGCTTTGTCCTCCTCGAAGCAGGAGGTCTGATCTATGATCAGGATCCGATCGCTAAAACCGGACCGTACGTTAAAACTACGCTTTAGTTTAGATTGGGACTAAATATAATTGGATTTGTGTGTGTGTGTGTGTGTGTGTGTGTGTGTAACATTGGCGTGGTTTCAGTCTCGGGCACGCTGCCCGGTGTAAAATGAATGAAAAGCGCGAGCTGGCCGGCTCGTATCGTGTCAAGAGGAGAAAACTGCACCCCGGCGTCTCTTTAATTTGTCCCATTACAGGATCGGAGCAACGGTTCTGTACGAGGGTTTAATGTGCGAGGAACGACCTGGAGCTCTCGCACAGCAGAAAGAGAAGAGGAAGAAAAAAAACAACTCCTCCTCCTCCTCCTCCTCACTTTACTGAAGTCAGGAGAAGTGTATGTGTAGCTAACCCTTAGCTTTACCTCTGACACTGGAGACTCCTTCCATAAACGGCAAATAAACCTCTCCTTACAGAAACCTTCACATCATGTCAAATGTTTAAAAAAAAAAAAAATATATATATATCCGTTTTTATACGGTCTGTTGTATAGGTGCAGCAGTGCTACCGTTATAGAGGAATAATCAACACGTTCTGACCAATCAGAATTCAGAATAAGTGGTTATGTAATACCTTGATCAGCATGAGCCAGATATGATGTGAATTGTGCCGGCGTAATAGACCTGTGAGGTGGCCACGCCCCCTGATTAACGATTACATTCTTAGTGCGCGCACACATATGCACACTACTATCTCCTGAGCTGAGCTGCGCTGTGTGTGTGTGTGTGTGTGTGTCAGCAGTGTTGGTAATTACTCTCTCACACTGCGTCTGTTGTGCGGGAGATTTGCTCATGCAGCGATTTTAAATATTTTTTTTTTTTTGTGCCTACGTGTTAATTGCCTGCCAATTACTCTCCGGCGCGCGAGTGCGGCCGTGGTGCGAGTGCTGCGTTAATTGCTCTCGCCGTCTCCGATACTCGACTCGGAGAGGTAGCGTCGTTCAGGGACGAGCCGCCGACGCAACATGGCTGCTCCGCTCTCACCTCGTTCATCTGTAGTCGAGCGCTTTTACTGCAGCGGTTCTAAAAATAAATAAATAAATGAAGCATTGGGGTGGAGGGGTGTCCCGGAGCTGGTGCTGCCTCCTTGTGGATGGTGTGATGATCGGTACACACGTGTCGCACGGTGTGTTTATGTAAACTGCGTCTGTGTGTTCAGCTAAGACGGATCGAGCCTTTAAGGAGTTCCTGGACGCGAGGAATCCCACCAAGCAGCACTCGTCTACTCTCGAGTCCTATCTGATTAAACCGGTGCAGAGAGTGCTGAAGTACCCTCTACTGCTGCGAGAGCTGGTGTCTCTCACCGACACGGACAGCGAGGAGCACTATCACCTCACAGGTACACACACACACACTTTTATTCACCCACAATAACACAAGGTGGAGGATTTTTGCGTTACATCACACAACGTGTGTGTGTGTTGACTCTTACAGAGGCCTTGAAGGCGATGGAGAAGGTGGCCAGCCATATAAACGAGATGCAGAAGATCTACGAGGATTACGGCACCGTGTTTGACCAGCTGGTGGTGGAACAAAGCGGTTCGGAAAAAGAGGTGCTTCGGGAATTTCACGATTACCGCAATCTTAACGACCGTGTGAAGCGTAACGGCGAACATGTCGGAAAACTTGCAGCTTCACCTCCGACTGTCAGAAAGCTCCGACACTGGAGACTCCTTCCGTAAACGTAAAACAAACACGTTTCTGTTTACAGAAAACGTCACCGCAGCGACAATTGCGCACTTTTTTTTTTTCTTTCCCCTCATGCGAAGTGATCGCTGTACACGTCCCTGTGAACAAGCTGTTACTATAGAAACCATAACGTTACAACGAGCACGAACATGAACCTGCGATACCGTCTGAGCTGCTGTTCTAGAAGACGAAACGACACCTCCTGAACTTTTTTACTTCTTTTCCCCTCGTTGCCAGCCGCCGAGTTTCCCGGTGTAGTACGTGGGTCAAAATATACGATATCGTTACCATAACGACCGCAGTTTTGTTTGTCATCCGTAGCGGACGTGGTTTTGCGTACTGTACACGTCCCGTATCTGCGCGGCGTACGTGATTGTTCGAAGATGTTGAGCACGCGACGGTGACCTCACAAACCGAGCTCGTATGTAGCCCCGCCCCTGAGGACGTTTTACATGAAATGATGAGTTTAGTGGGTGTGTTTTTTTGTTTTGTTTTAAAGAAATCTGTCCCAGACAGCAGTCCAGTTAATGCACATCAGCCATCTATAGAAGTTGAACAATTAAACACCGCATTTTTTTTTCCCCCTCTCTTCTTTTTCTGTCTCTCAGGTCACAGAGATTTCCATGGGAGAGTTTCTCATGCATTCCTCAGTGATGTGGCTGAACCCGCTCCCGTCTCTGGGCCGCATGAAGAAGGAGCCGGAGTTGACCGTATTTGGTGGGTATCCGCTAAGAGCCAAAATCTGTGTTGTGCGAACTCTTCCTTTCCCCCAATTTACCCATGATTCTTCGCAATAAGATCTTGGCAGCATAGAAGACCACGTCAGTGGAAGGCAAAGCGTAGAAGATCTGAATAAAGTTCTCGTTTTCCCTTTAGAAAATTGCACGTCTTACTTTAACCCATCTTTAAACCTAAACCTACGGGCTATAAACGTTTGTCTTGGTTTGATCGGCGTTTATAGTTCACGCCACTTCAGAACCGAACACTTTGAGGATTACCGTTATAGATCTCGTATAAGCTAAGCAAATAACGTACACGTTGGAGTTAAAAGCCATTTCTTGTGACGTCGGTAAGGAATAAAACGCACGGCGTGGTGCTGCTGTGACTCGGCACACTTCCTCACCTGGACATCGGGTCATTTCCTGTACAAGTGTTCTATTCCTCTTACACTGCTGCGAATTCCCGACAGTTAACATTTTTACGTATTGAATGATGACGCGTCAAACACTTCATCTATTTCGAGTTTCAGTTAACGTTGTGGAACATAATAAGCTGTGACTGAAATCTGCGTCTTTTCCCTCACCAGTGTTTAAGAAAGCCGTGATCCTCGTCTGCAGAGAGAGCAACAAGCTCAAGAAGAAAATGGCGAGTCTCTCCACTCTCCTACTGGAATAACTATTAGTGCACTAATCAGATAGCGCAGATTTAATCATCACTGCTGTTGTGTGTGTTTGACAGAACGTCCCACGCTCCGCCCACTCTCACGGAGAGCAGGACCCGTTTAAGTTCCGCTGGCTCGTTCCTCGCTCCGCGCTGCAGGTCAGACTGGGCAACACGGCAGGTACGACGGCCTTCAACACACACACCTACACTGTTTAATCATACCACAGCGCTGTTGGATTCTGATTGGTCAGAAGAATTTTCTGTTATAGCAGCTCTGACACAGATCTTAAACCTCAAAGACCGAACCCGCCGCCCACGATTAAAAATGACCAACGTGTTTCCTTTGGGGGGGGATTCCTTTAAAAAAAAAACAAACGCTTAGAATAATCTTGTAATAAACAGCTATAAGTTGCTAAGGGAATGTTAGATGAAGACAAAATTTCATTTGGAAGTCTAAAACATCCAGGTATAACTTTCTAAAGAAAAAAATAGAAACTTCGGGAGGTTTTGTTTGAGTTCACAGTAAAAAAAAAACGGCAAATTATTTCTGCCGTATTTCAAAAAATTCTGGATAATTCCTCCATTTTCAGACACAAAGAATTTAAAATTGGGCCTTTAAGTGGGCTGGATTGAAAGATCCAAGTTCTCCTGTTTAAAATGATATGTGGCACTTGATGCTGAGTGCGGTTAGATAAACAAACAAACAAAAAAACACCGGAGAGTCAGATTCCCTAAAAATCACTCTTAAAAGGGTTTAAAAAAAAAAAAATAGTGACGTTTTCTGTAAAGACAAATGCATTTATTTAACATTGATGGAAGGAGTCTCCAGTTTCAGCGGTAAAGCTGTAACCAAGTCTTCCGACATCTTCCGGACCGAGGAGTTTACTCTTCTTCGCCGTTTCATGACGAGCTGAGTTTTTCTATTTTTATTTTATTTGGGTCTTATTTATGTCATTAAGAACTTGCAGCTTCTGTAACTCGAGTGAGAACAGGAACGGACTTGTTCCAAAGACGTTCCACAGACGTTCCACAACGTCAGAAATGGTTTGTAAACCGCTGCAGTCTAAGGGGAATAAAACACTCGTGGACCTGCTGTTGTAACAGTATCTTCAAACCCTCGCTGATTATTTTCCTCTAACTGCACAACATGGAGTGTTTTATTCCGTGCGTGATAATTACACTGCACTCTTTAAGATCTAATGTTTGGGGGGGGGGTAAAACTCAGAGTAAGCACGAGAGTCATGACCGTTATTGCATACTTTTATTTTCATGTTTTTTCATTCAGTACAAAAACAAAACAGCCGAATATTAGAAACTGTTAATCATTTCTGACAAAAGACACGAGCTGCTGTATTTCCATGGCTGAATCTTGAACTGAGAGGTTCTTCTGAGCATACAGGAACCTTACGTAGTGAACAGGAAGCTGTAAGGGATTCAGCATTTACTGTGTGTTCAGTGGTGGCATGAAAAATGTAAAATCAGGCAAATAGTAGCAACAAGAGCAGTTTTCACCTTGAATATGTGATATACACACACAGTGTGTCTGACTCATTAACGTTTAAATGCTGATCCCGATTAAAACTGTACCCAAGCTCAGCTTTTTCTTTTGCACGCAGAAAGCAGCTGCGTCTGGGAGCTTATCCACACCAAATCCGAGCTGGAGGGCCGACCCGAGACGGTGTTCCAGCTGTGCAGCAGGTGAGCTACAGGATCAAAACATAAAGCGCTAACTGATGCGCTACTCGAAATGCTAACCAAGAACTACCGTCTCCTTCAGCACGCCTGAGAGCAAAGTGAACACGGTCAAGGTGATCCGAGCCGTTCTGAGGGAAAACGCGCGCAAAGGGATGCGAGGAACCGAGCGGCCGGCCGAGAGAACCTCCAAAGAACATCTCGTTCCTCTGAGGGGAAATTTACCTTCGTCGGCTAAACTCGGTCAGTCCCGTCTCCCCAGAGGGTGTCCACTACATTTTCGATAGAATCTATCGACTTGTCTACATGTAGAAGCTGAAGTGTGTGAACCGTCCCTGTTGAAGGCATTGGAACAGCACCGCTAACGCGTTGGTTTGTGCTATACACATTTAGTCCCATGCTCTGATCATTCTGAGTCAGCTAGAGGTAAATATCAGGAAGTGAAAGCTGAAATCCTGATCTGCTGTCTCATCGTCCATCTTTTAATCTCAAACCCAAATGTCTTTAGTGTAGAGCAAGAACAAAAGAATGGGCCATACTGTTCCGATACTTTCGGAGGGGACTGTATATGGGGTTTTACGGTAATCAAGAATCGTTAAATGATGGCTTTGTGCTGCACTTTATTTCACATGGTTTTTGTCAGTGTTTATCTGCGTGTGCTACTTAACCCGACTATAAACACGACTCCGCCGCAGCCGTTGGTGGGATTCAGAACGAGCGACACATTTAAACACAGCGAAGGGTACGTTTCAATTTCCTGTTAGTTGCCCAGCAGATATCAATTTAAAAAAAAAAAAACGCAAATGTGGTCAGGGAATCTGCTACTGATTGGTCCAGTATTATTATTGGTGCTCAGGGCACATGATGTGCAGCATACACTCTCACTCATCTCTGCGTGTGTGTTTCAGGTTCCTCTCGAGCATCCTGGATGTGCCAGAAGCCCATCAGCGACGCACTGAAGCTTGTGCATTTAGACACAGATTCAGCAAGTGAGAGCAGCGGAGACCCGCCCCCTGCCCCACCCACTAACTCCACCCTCAGACACGGCAGCGTGAGGGAGTCGGACATTCTTGGCGACAATGACGATGGCTTCAGCGAGCGCTTGGCTCGCCGTGACTCCACCCCCGGGTCGATAGAGGCTCGGTTCCACGAGCTGTGCCTGAGCGACGGGGCCCGCGAGGAACCCGAAGGCCGTGAAGTGAACTCTCCCGAGACGCAGCCCCAGCTGCGACGGGCTCACTTCAGCGCTGTGAGGCGGCGGTCAGCGAGAAGCGAGCCGCGACGCAGCCCGGCGGCGCTGCTGAATCTGAGGCAGCACAGCCACTCTCTGGACAACCCGTCCGACTCCGCGGTGGTCAGCGTCGACCTGAACGCGCTGCTCGAGAGGGACTTCAGCGTCCAGAGTCTCACGTCCGTCATTAACGAGGACTGTTTCTATGAAAACGGCACCACGGCTACGACCTCATAGCGACCAATCCGTACACTGGAGAAGGAAACTCGAATCTGTGTTGAACGTTTAGTGAGTGATTTTGGATGAACTGGGCGGGGCACATTAAAATCACTTACTGCACCTTTAATAGCCGGAGCAACTCACATCACTGAACCTGTGCTTAACTTCAGGAACAACCATCCAGATGTTGCATCTGTTTATTTAGTGCCTTATTTTTTTTCGCTGTGCTTTTATTTGTACACGCTCGGGTCTTAGTCATCTTATTTATTGATAACTGTATATTCCTTTTGAACAGAAAGCCAAACTACAGGTTAAGATTAGATTTTCTTTTCTTCACCCCTTTGAAGTTTGCACGAGGTGTGTGTGTGTGTGTTACAGAAACAGCCTTAAATCAATAAGGGGTCCATGTGTGACGTACAGAACAGTCGAGCAGCCAATACAATCAGCGCTGAGTGAGTTGCCAGGTATTCTAACACAAAACAGAACCACACCAAATATGTATAGTATTTTTTATGACTAATTTAATTTGAGTGCGGCGTTTCAACGATTTGAAGTGCCGCACGCGGTAAACTGCTGTCTGTGCTTTGTACAGCCGTGCTGCAAAGAGGTTTTTAAAGGAACGACGAATAAAAATGTCTTTTGGTATTCGTCCTATCGACTGTGTGGCTGTAATGAAATAAACAAGACGGATGCACTCGGTCACGCGGACCGAGACGAATGGAAGTGTGTCCGAGTCTGATGGAGTGGTGTGATACGGGTTTGTCGGCTGGTTAATGTCCTGATTTTCAGTACCATCACGCTATTAAATCAGTCTGAGTTCGTTTTCACATTACTCGTCAATACCTTCAAACGTCCATAAGGAAAAATGCACAATTACTAATTTATATACCCCAACCTCCTGAAAAACCTTACTACTTTTCAGTGTGTGAGCGAGATACTCGTTCTGAATCCCTGGACCATTTTCGACTCGAGTAATAAAATCTTTTACCTTAACACGCGGTCTTGTCACAAATAAATAAACATGGGACCGGGTGCTTTTACTAGCTAATACGGTTATGATACGATGTTATTGTATACTGAGACGTATAGACATTTCCTTAGCGTAGATTTTGAGGAACAGCTTTTTTTTTCTATATTATACCCAATTTTCATAAGTGTTCTGCTTCTCTAACAGTGAAACTCTGCCGTCAATCACGCATGCATTTATTTATATATTTACTATTCATGCGACGCAGCAAGCTCTGAAGTCTTGGAAGCTTTCTCTCCGACGTCGTCGCTAGAGAAACATTTTCCTCTGCTAAGCTCGGTGTTAGCGAGGCTTTGTGCTGTCACTTTGTTATATGACAGCGATTCAGAGTCAAAGTCTAAGCTCGCTTCTGAACAGCTCGGAGAAAGAGAAATGGCCTGGATAACTACAGAAATAAATTATTTTCAACGTCTGAATCGGTTCACGAAGGACTTTGAGTGGTTGCACTGAGGATCGCGAATAAATATCGCAGACGTCTATATAAACTTAAACTACACCGTCTTACCTCCAGGCCGTTGTTTCATCTACACTGAAACACTGCAGCTGAAGGGGAAAGGTGTGAAAGGTTCACGGCTGAACCGGAGCGTAAACGCGTCCAGCCGTTAGCGTCTCTCTCTCTTTGTCTGTCTGTGGCGCTGACGTTTCTGCCTCAGCTCTTCTCTGAAGTCGTAGCTGAACAGCGTGTGGTTTGCTCTGCACAGCCTGCTGTAGGAGTCCGCCAGAGCTCTGAACTGGCTGATGGAGATGTCGGCGGGACGGAGAGTCGGGTCCACGTCGGCGCGCCGGAGAAGCTCCTCGGTCATCCCGAGTCTCTGAGATTCGGGAAACAACATCCTGTACGAGACGAGAAGGAACACGTCACTCTGAGCGTTTTATTCCTCTTATACCACAGCACGCGCATATTCCAACCTTCGGACCAATCACAAGCCAGAATTCAGGGCGGGGCTACGATAAGGACTTCAAAACTTTCGTTTTGGTTTCACGGATGGTCAAAAGCTTGCATCGCTCTCTCGCAACCGGAAATAAAATCCAAATATTCTAGCAAGTTCTAAACCCACATTTATAACCGCCTCCGTAATCGCTAGATGAAAAGATTTGTACGAGGAATATCTCAAATAATTGTAACCTTGAAAATTTGGATTTGGAAAAAAACAAAACCCATCATTTCCTCAGAACAGGTTTCTGACGTGGGGTGCAAACATTTTTCGCAGTGATTAGAACCGCAGCACGGAACCGCGTCGGATTAATGAAAGGAATTCAGCGCCGTTGTGTTCTGTGCTCCGACTTTAACGAGAGAAACTCGTCTTTAGATCTCGTGCTTGTTATTTTCAGGGAGCCGTGATCCGACGTCTCGCGCTGCCTTCTTTAAAAATCAGGACAGTGCAAAATAAAAGAAAAGAAAAGGAAAAAAAACCTGCTTTTAAAACTACACTTCCTGTTGATCTCGGATCGCTATTACCGCAGGATACAGTACGTTTTTAGCGTTTATTATAACGCCTTATCGAGTGAAAATATGGATGAGGGACAATTTTTTGCATTACTTTTTTTCTTTAGAAAAATCAGACCAAGAAATATCTTGAAAGATTTTGCATCGATGTACAATATTACATATAAATTCGATATTATTTATTTATTCCTAAAACAGTGAAACCCCTACACAAAAGAAACACTAGGAAAATACGTTCACTATACGTTGTGTTTATAAATAAATAAAACTGAGGTTTTATAACACACCAAGTGGGCATGATCTAGGCTATAAAAAAAAAAAATCCTGGTGCATAAGTATTGGCACCCGAATCGTGAGCAAGTTTGAAGGGGGACCAGGAAGGCGTTACTCATGAGGCTCGGGCGACGGTTAGTAAATAAAAATGCAGGAAGCGGAGAAGAGAAGGTACGGAGCGCTTACTCGAGTCCTTTGTAGCAGTGCTTCCTGCGGAACTGAAAGACGTTCCTGACCACTTTCTCCACCAGCTTAAAGGGCTGCTGGATGTGTGGCTTCACCAGAGGAGTGAAGTGTACCACCCCCACGTCCACCTACACACACACACACACAAACATAAAAACACACATGAACATGGAGAACACAATCACAGTGAAGCAGGACTCCCACGTACACGCATGCACACGGCGAGGGAGGGAGGGAGATTGACGGCTAGCGGGAGGATAGGATGAGTGGTAGAAAAGGGAAGGCAATGACGCAGCAGTTGCCACAGTAACACCTGTTTGAAGGGGCCGTGAAAACAAAAGAACGTCTGCTGAGAGTCTCGTCAAAAACTGACACATCAAAACATACAAACGAGAATGTTCACGATTGATTTGATGCTGGGATTGGTGAGGGGGTGAACCAACATTTGGCCTTGACTCATCTCTCTCTCTCTCTATATATTATATATAGATATATATAGATATATATATATATATAAATACAATCCTCCAGTCAGCGCTAAGCTGATATGACAAACTGTTGAAGTAATCGCGCCAGAACGAGCAGAGCAGAGCGATGCTGCTCTCCTCCTCACATCTCCCTCCCTCACAGTCTCGTTTTTTCCTCCACTCCGAGGCACAGCTCTTCCTTTCATTGTGAGCAGTATAAAAAAAGAAAAGGAACCGCGCACAAGCCAGAGCGAGCGAGCGAGCGAGCGCTTTTGAGCGGAGGAGTATACATTTCTGGACCTTCTCCCTCGTGAATGAAGAGCACCATATGGGCTGTTCTATCGTTTCTTCCCGGTGGACAGATTGAGAGATAACCTCGGAAAGAAAAAAAAAACGGATACGGACATGATCACGCCGAGACGACCGTCATCGACTACATCTCTAACAGGTACGTCTGCAGGGTCTCCTTCTTTCCTGCTACTCTCACCGTGTTGTGTAGTGTAGTGCTGCAGCGACGAGGCGTTTTAGTTTTCATTTCTGCCTCGCCGTTTAATTTAGCGCTGGCACGATGAGAATTTGGAAGGGGATGGGGGGGGGACTCGATTAGTCGGCGGGAGAATGAAAACGCCGCGGCCGTAATTGATTCGCTGTCGATTCGTTCGTCCGACGCCTGAACGGACGTTCGCTCGGCTCTGCGCCGGATCGCGGTTAACTTTCGCGTGCTGCGGTGATGCGGGAAGCCCATCAGCAGCTCTGCACTTCTCCTCACAACTTCGTAACGAGACGCAAAGCATCGCACACCGCCGTTCGTCTCGTTAATTAGAAAACGACACATCAGTGAAATCGATGATCATTTAAAAACACTCATCTCCTGTAGACTCTCTCTCTCCTGTAGTAATTACACCATATATATATATATATATATATATATATATTTTCATTCTGCAGGCAGTGTGTGTATGCGTGTGTGTGTGTTGGGGGGTTGGTATGGGACGAGGGAGGGGGAGGGGGAGGTCGATATTGCGACTATACATGCAGCATTTCTTCCATTTGAACAGTCCCAGTCACTCTGGAGTGTGATTTATGACACAGCAGCTACACGGCCCTATCACTCGCCCGCTCTGTAGTAATATATTCCGCTCTCGCCATTAATCCAGTCCTGATCACCTTAGCACACGAAAAACCTTCCTCTCAAATAAACGCTGTGCCACCATCACTGCTTAGAAGATATTCTGCATTTAAGTGATCCGAAACTCCGAGAAGGACTCATCAATCCGCCCGAGACCTTTGCTTTCTCAAGACTCATTCCTTGTTCCCACAAATATGCACGCTGGACCATGGATTACAAGGGTTCATTTCATCCGTGCATTTAAAGCAAGCAGAAAAAAACTAAACAAGCGCCCGGTCATAAATTCCAACCTCTCCAAACGGACTACTCGTAAACAAGACTCCATTTACGTCTCGGGTCGATAAAAACTTTTAGTCGATAAATCTACCGAACTTGAACGTGAAGTTACTTATTTTGCGGAGGAATTTTTTTTTTTTTTTTTTTAAAGTATGATTTTTGTCTTTTTAATGAATAAAAATGTAATAAAATATAATGCAAAAATTACGTTCATAAATGCCTATGCGTTTATGGCACAGCTGATTTACATCTAGCCACACCCACAAAATTCCATAAAAGGCATGACTAAACACTGAAACAGCAACTCCTAAATGCAAAGTGTGCTAAACCTTCCGGTAATGCAGCTCAGCCATTGCAGCGTGATGGCTTTTATGGGCTGCTATTACTTTTGTCCTAATCAAACAGCTAGTCTTAATTCATGTATTTGTTTTAGATCGCTTTCTTTCATCGTTAATGTAAAACTGACCGAGTTTCACCAAATGTCCTCATGTAAATGCTCCTGAAAACACCGTACGAAGGAACCCCCCCCCCCCCCATCCGCCATAAGAATCGAGGCCCTGAATTTCTGAAGCATAATAATTACGAATGCGTGCGCAAAAATATACAAGCTCACAATTTTTGGCAGCGACCATCAATAAGGTAGGACAGATGTGGTCCGGTAATTGTGTTACGATGCGATTACACAAAGTCACACTCTCTCTCTCTCGTCAACAACCTCTGCGTAAGTGACGGACAATTCTATGCCTGTTTTCATCCACATAATTCTCAAAGTCCCCTCACCCATTTTCACCTCCAGCCAATAGGGAGTGACGGGTAATTGGTCATTTTTTTGTTATCGGGAATGACCGAAGCAAGGTGGAGATCCCTCAACACCAACACGATCATTCCTGAACATAACAGACAGTGAACAATTCAATATCCAGCCGGGGAATACAGGAGCTGACAGGAGTGAGAAAACAGTCCTGCATAAATCATGATCGCGCGTCCAAAAGACACACGCAAGTACTTTAGCTGTGGTGGAAGGGGAAAGTGGCGACGTGCTGCAGTTCCTGCCGCTGTGCAGAAGAAAATAAATAAATAAATAAATTAAAAAGTACTCTCTGTGTTCAAGGAACACCCCAAGGCATGGAGAAGAAGCAAAAGTCTTGCCGGATATCCTCAGATCTCGACCGAGACGCATTTCGTAGAGAATCTCCAAGGGCGAACGGGTGAAAAAGGAACGGCTTTTGAAAACGCGAGCGCAAACGAAACGTCACCGATGGATGGTAATGCGAGCGCGATGTTCGAAAGACACGATCGCCCAGTAAAACAGGACGCAAACGGACGGAGACGCATCGGCGTCAGAACGCGATTTGCATTTATATTAACAAGAACGCTCGTTTGGTGGGGATGCTGAAACAAGGTCATTCTGAGGGCGACCTTGGGGAACAAACTGCACATTCAGCTAAATCTGTGAAGTATGAAAAGCTTTGACGCGGGGTGGGGGTGGGGGGGGGAGCAAAGCAGTCATGTCCTGAAAATAAAGCGAATGCAAATTGGATATAAATTTCTAGAGAAAGGATCATGATGTCCAGTGAAGCCTCGGAGAAGAGGTGATAAAAACCAGAGCAGCGTGCTTTTAATAACGCCCCACGCCTTCACATTCCCTTGGTGCATGTTAGCAGCTTTCTTCATTCCCTTTTGTTTAAATATACATTTTTTAATGACCCCCCCCCCCCCCCCCCCCACACCACACACTTTCAGCATCAACCCTTAGGTCGCAGCTTCTCAACCATGAAGTGGAAGTATTTATACGGTTATTTATGCAAATAAACTTGATTAATGGAAAATTTTAACTGTGAAGCTTAATGAAAGTTTAACAACAACAACAACGATAAAAAAAATTCACAATCACACCCAATTTACACCAGACCGTAGTGGCGCTGTTGTTAAACTGTATAAATATAACAAACCTATCTTCCGCCTTTGACGTACATCAATTAACTGTTATGAGCGAGAAGTTTCTGTTCATATCGATTCGTTATGATAAATTTGAATTGTTAAATAAGAACATCACCAGCCGTTCTTTGTGCACTTATTTACTCTGAATTTTCCAAATAGTAGGCGTATATGTCGAATAATTGCTATTATAGGAGTGGTTGTGGTTTGGGGTGGAGGAAGTATGGTCCCTTAACATGGCCAAACAAGGTTAAGAACATCCGCCTTAGATGTTCCTTGGTGAAGAAACAAAATGTCAGCCCAAAAAAACCCAGACACTGTTCGTGCCACCGAAACCCGAGAACGTGTTAACTGAAGGTCAGCAGAAGAGAAAGCACGAGCGCGAGCTGTTTCTAGGGTTTGCGTTTGGTTTACTACAAGTATTGATTCGGGATGAACGCGACATCAATAAGAAAGGCGCTGAAGACTGGACCAGAGGACACGCACGTCAAAAAGACTTGAGTCGAGTAATCGAGTTAAAGCTAACCGCATTAGGTTGGCATGCAGTCTTTATAAAATCAGCCCCGAGTGCACGCTCTCTCCATCCTCTTTGTCATTCATGAATCAAGGTCGTATAACCACCTCCATCTCCTCCACAGAAGGGAGATGGAAGGGGCGGGGCAACTGCTTGGAGTTCAGGTCCCTGCTTTATAGAACATGTAAACGGTGTGTGTGGCTCAGATTAAACCAAATCAAGTTCACCTTGAATACTAGAGAAAAGGGGGACAGGTCCTTAGACGCACCGAGCGTCTCAAACATCTGGCCAGATGAAAGGTCAAGGACCGTCCACATTCACATATAATGATTTCACGCATAACGAACAGTATCTAATTGTCCCACGTAGAATCACCCGCACCTAATAAATAATCCTGATTAATAGGATTAACATGGTTAATGGTGCGATGGTGAAACTTGTGTCATTTTGGAAGCATTGTACCTTAAAACACCTAAATATGCGAATCATGTTTGACTTTATAGCACATATATTTAGTTTATGTATTTTATTTAGGCTAGTACATGCCAGGTATAGTTTATAAAATAACAGTGACGCAACGGGCACAAATAGAAGTAAATGTGAGGTAAAATATTACTGGTTAACACAAAATTTAAAAAAAATACTTTAGAAAAACAACACATTTCTACGAATATGTAGTACTCTGGTAATAATTATACCTTAAATACACACTAATGATGACAATTTGAATTAATTGGGCTTATACATTTTGTGTCTGGTAACGTTATATTCTTTTGTTGTTGATTTTTTAGCGAATTAGCCTAAGGGCTAGTTATGCTAGCTGCTGTTTAAGTTTATTTAAATAAAAAATAAAATAAAATTAAAAAAGTGCTTTACGAAGGCAACTGCTACATAAATCCCCGAAAGAGGTCGATACGATTCAAACTAAAAGCAAAAAGACGTGTTTGACAAAAAGAAACGTTTAAAGTATAACGTTAGTTCTCTGCCTTATGAATAACGGTCTACAGCCGGGTTGCCAGATTGGATTCGCATTCACACCCAAGTGACGGTTTGTTAAATCCATTCAAATTCATTATAAATTAATGATTAAAAAAAAAATAATTAAACAAATAATAATTAGAGTCATTAATCTTTTTTCTACAAGTATAACACATTATTACCAGGGACAAATTCATGGCAACTGAGTGGGAATACTTTCAATATGAGCCGGGGGTTAAAAAGAAAAACCCCAAATAAAATGGTAAAATAGCAGAGAGAAGGAAAACAGCATGCAGGAGGGGGTGTGTGTGTGTGTGTGTGTGTGTGTGTGAGAGAGAGACCGGTGATGTACTCTCCTCTCCTGCTGCTGAGGAGAACATGGATGCTGTGTGCGCGCGCTTTAAACCCGCAGCATCGCTCATACCGCGTGTTTTCACTGCGTTTGCGGTGTGTGCGCGCGTGTTTGTTCGTGCGTGTGTGTGTGTGTGTGTGTGGCTCTGCACCAGTCCGAGGTAAGGATGCATTTAAATCTATGAGCTGTTTTCCTACAGCTAGCTTAATTCTTTCGTTTTAAACTCCACAGACACATCGCATGACCATGTTTCAGCCTTTAGCGCATTTTAATGATTACTTTATTTGATTACCCGGTGTGCGCGCGCGCGTGCGTGCGTGCGTGTGCGCGCGCGCGTGTGTGCACGGGGAAATACCATGCAACCTGCTTTAATCCTGTTTCTCGTTAGGTACACTGCATATATATATATATATATATATAAACACAAGGCATTTCACAGAGCCACCAAAAAGATCAGACTGTCCCTTTCCTGTAAGACTGTCGTTTGTTATCCTTTGTTCAGGGTGAGGGAAAGTGCCGAAGGGGAGGTGGATGAGGAGGTGGAGGAGGAGGAGGCGGACTCGCACGATTACTCACTCAGTTCTCTGTTTATTTCCTCAGGTAGGCACTGGTGCTGAAGAGAACAGGACGCCTAGTCGAGCGCCCGTGTGAATGGTGTCCAGGCAGACGGATTGGTCAAGATGGCGTCCACGGGCACGCAGATCTTCGGCTTTGTGCTGGCTCTGCTCGGCATCCTGGGCGCCACGGTCGCCACACTGCTGCCCAACTGGAAGGTGAGCGCAGACGTGGGTTCGAGCATCATCACGGTCATCTCGCAGATGCAGGGCCTGTGGATGGACTGCACCTGGTACAGCACGGGGATGTTCAGCTGCACGCTCAAGTACTCCATACTGGCGCTGCCTGCGTACCTGCAGACGGCGCGCACCACCATGGTGCTGTCCTGCGTCCTGGCCGCGCTCGGGCTCTGCCTGGCGTCGCTCGGGCTCAAATGCACGCACTGGGGCGGCGGAAGGAGAGCGAAACGTCACGCCGCCCTAGCTGCCGGAGCCTGCTTCGTAGCCTCCGGGTTCTTGTGCCTGGTGCCTGCGTCGTGGTACACCAACGAGGTCATCTCCAGCTTTTTGGATGCCAGTGTACCCGAGAGCAACAAGTTTGAACCGGGCGGCGCGGTCTACGTCGCGTTCGTCTCGTCCGGTTTGCTTCTCGCCGGAGGCTTCATCTTCTGCCTGTCGTGCTCGGGCAAGCGTCACGGCCCTCAGGATCTGGTCCTGCTGCCTCCGGATAAACTCTTACTCCAGCAGCAGCAGCAGCAGCTCCTCCAGCAGCAGCACTTAGACCAGCTCCAGCACCAGTACTGCACTCTCTCGCCTCTGGATAATAAGACGGGATACAGCCTGCAGGACTACGTGTAACGCGAACGGCGGGAGAGCAGGACGATGACTGTGACACACTCGTCCCATCTTCCTCTTCTAGAAGCACAAAATAGTGGAGGAATTCCCAAAGTTTCAGAACGGACGAGTCGTGCGTAACCGATGAGCGATGTCGGAGCGAGCGGACGACAAATAGAACGCAGACCTCCGCTATCGGAGTGTATTAGAAGGATTCCCGGCGAGCGGATTAGTCAGACAGAAATAACTCCCCCACATATAACTACGGATGCATCGATAACGTTATTTTCAATATGACGAAATGAGTAACCGACTTCATGTTGATCGGTCAATCAAAAGGCGTCGAGGAACATTTCCTTTTCTTCGGCGCCGTTTATGCTTCCCTGCTACAATCCGTTGCCATAAAAACGTGTTCTTTGTAACATTAGCCAGCTGAAGTGAATTAGCAAGCTACCGTAGTTCGCGCTTTTGCACTAAATAAAGTACGTTTGTGTCTGAAATTCCTCGTAGTCAACGACTGATCTTGCGTAAGAACAATATCCTGTTATTTATTTTCACGTACCTAGCGTTATCTGTAGACGTTTTTTCCCCCTCGCCTGTTACCGCTGAACTCCTTGAGTTTCACGTTTAAGATGTTTTACTCGTATTGTACGAAGATACCGTAGTACCTCCTCTTGATATTTGTCGTATATTTTCAGTATGCAGGCCATGTCGCTCGCGATTCGTGCCATCTGTCGTTACGTAGTGTCGCCTGGTATCGGCGGGACATTTTTAATTTGTATTTTGTTTTTTTTTTACGAATACAAGCAAACGAGAACACGGTATGGCGCCAATAAGAGCATAGCTATCGATGCATCCCTAGTCATAACCCCTTCCCCAAAGATTAGAAATGAAAAGCAATCAGTTAGCTGCTAACGATGTTTTCGTAACCTCTGCTCAAAGTAAGTCGGCAATACGTCCCCTAAAGGCAATAGCATGGGAAAGCCTGTTGTTTTTTTCTTTTTACTCTCCGGCCCGGTCCGTTTGAGTAATAGTAGAACTAATGAAATCTCTTGTCTTATTTTGTTAGCTGATAGAATGATTGATATGATTGTTGCCTCAGCATGCTGTTCGGAGCCTGTGCATAATGCAGCGGAATGCCTGGTAGAGACTTGAGACATAGCCACATTGCCTGTGCCTAAATGAGAAAAAAAAAAAAGAAAAAAAATCTAGAACATTATAGCGAGCCGGTTGGGGTTTTTTTTTTTTTTTTTCGGGTGGGGAACGTGATTAGAGAGCGAATGGGGCTGCTGGGAATGATACCACACACACACACACACACACCACACACACACCAGCACATCCAGAACAGAACATGATGTCTGTATGTGATGTGTTTTTTGGTTAAGCTTGCTCAGTGCATGCTGTTTACTGCTTTATCTCTCTCACACACACACACACACACACGCACGCACGCACACACACACACACACACACAAAGTGAGCTGCATGGGTGCTTTTTTTTCTTTCCTCTTTTCAAACCCACGTCAATATTCACTGCTATGGAAACCGAATCCCGCACCCAAATATGTGTGTACGTGTTTGGAGGTCTGTGTGAGTCAGTGAGCTAGAGGGAAAAAGAGAGTGTGTGCGTGTGTGTTTGCTTTCGGCTCTTTAGAAGTCACCTCGGTTTCATTCGGCGATCCAAAGAACCCTCCAGAACACACTCGTGTGGGAGGAGCTAACCTGAACCCTGCACTATTATATTATACATTATATTATACAGAATATCGTAACGAGGCGGAATTTTCATAGCAGTGACGCCGATATTGACGCTGGCACCGACGCGTTCTCTCCCCCTTTATCTTTCGGGCCGGTTCCCATCAGCAGTGCATCTGCCGTCAGATTTGCACCAGCAGGAGATCGCTCTTCATCTCAAGCTCCAGTGATTTCTCAGTGCCATCCTCATCCTCATCCCAGTCCTCGTTCTCTCCATGTCCGTATGCAAAGGTGCAGATAATCGGCAGCAAGAACATGGTAGCCAAAATAACTCTTAGCACAGGTGTAGTCAATGAAGATTAGCAACCAAGATCACTACAGTAACGTTACAGCTAAACCGTAAATATTGGCACCCCTGAATATGGATACCGCTGCTACCTTGCGTATGGAGAAAGAACCATGTTTGGGGTTTTTTTTTTTGTCCCCATCCAGTGCATCAACGCTATCACGCGCATTATTTCCTGGTGCGTTAACATCCTATAGGAGTGGCGTGTTTGCTTTCCGAGCCTTTTCTTCGGCGTAGACATGCCTTCCTGCTCTGCTGAGACAAGGAATTTATTCCATGTTGCTCTGAGCTTGGAAAGCAAGCCCTGGCGCTGATGGATGGCACAGCGCATTCTTCCTCTCGAGCAGATTCCCACAGGCGAGCAGATGGCTCTGCCCAGCTTCTCCCTCTCGCAGGCATCCGTGGGCGTGCTGAGTGGGCACGGAGATGCCCTCCTGGGGCAGATTACCCCACCCCTCAGCCCACTGTGCCAGCGCTCGCGCCATAATGACTAGCATTACTCGATGCAATAATTTTCTCCTCCTCATGCCCTATTGATCTGTCCATACACTGCCATTGTTTCAGCTGTGAATGTGCCAAATCCATGGTATTTATATACACACACACACACACACACACACATATATATAAAAATGTACTGTTATGTGATGTAACAGTTATTTAACGTATCCTCCATCTTGTCAGGTTCAACACGGAGGATTACATAACTCCAACAAAGCAATCATTTCATGTTCATAAGCCATTTCTATTCAGCACTTCAGGATATATATAATTTTTTAAAAATATTTCTCATGCTTTGGGATTCCTTTCTGCAAAGTTCTGTGATGCAGTATATTATCTACACTATATATATATATATATATATATATATATATATATATATATATATATATATATATATATATATATATATATATATATATATATATAAATAAAACTTCTCGCCAGTTTGGCAGCTTGATTGATTTGATCTGACCTTTTATTGAAGAGAATATATGTATATGCAGTTCTCAGTTTTAAAACCCAGGCATGTTTATAGTGAATCTTCTTTATAAGAAGACGACGCTTTTCCTTTTTATTATTATTATTATTTATTTTATTTTTTTTTACACCTTTACTTGTGTAAGCCCATATTACTGCAGATGTTTTGATTAAATATATTGCTAAATAAAAAGCAGATTAAACGTAAATAGTGTGTTCGAAGTGCGTCAGGCCAAAAAATAAATAAATAAATAAAAAAGGAGGGGAAAAAAAAAAAAAAGGCGTAAACCCATGTTATGCAGTGTACCTTTCGTTAGCGCGTTAAAACACGAGCTTCAGCCGCTGCTCGGGCCGCGGTTCTGTTTGGTGGATAACTGAAGGGTTCTCGGGGGGACGGACGCAGCTTATTTTTGTGGACGCTTCAGCACTTCTTGATTTTGCAGAGAAATGAGCTTCACGTGTGACTCTGCTGTTGTTTCAGTCTGCTTGTGCAAGTAGTTCTATTTTTTATTAATAAAACTATTTTGTGGACGCAGTTTGTCTAAAAAAAAAAAAAAGAAAAAAAAGGAAAAAAAGAAGCCTTTTTCTTTATTTACTGCTGACTCTTTTTGTTATTCTTTCTGTCTTTTCCCTCCCTCTTCCTCAGATCCCACTGTGCTGTGCGAGTGTGTAGGCCGGTGTGCTATTTCTATTTAATCCCTATAGACGCGTTTTCTTTCGTTATTTTTTAAATCCGTCATCGCTTCTGTAGGAAACGAACAAAAGAGGAGTACAGTACAGAAAACAAAAACATGCAAGACATCACTGCTGGATTTTGTCAACGTCCCTCTGGATTAAAGGAGCAGTTTGCACATTTTTCTGCCGCCCCCTGCTGCCTCCAAGATGAATTGCAATGGCAAAAAAACATTAACCAGCTTACCACGTTCCCACTGCAAACCAAACCGCTCTGTATGTTTCCTAACCTGCAGCTGGTTGATTCACAGATGGGCTCAGAGCTCCAGTCTGGCTTTTCTGGGCCAGAAAATGTAAACCTGTAACAGGAAAACTACCGAATGCTTTCACACTAGGTGTTTCTTTTGTGCTAGGATGCTCTTACCGGTCCTACATACTATCAGTCATACGTTTGTCTTTGCTATAGCTTTGGAGACAGAAAATCACGAGAATTTTAGCTGCATGCGTGACTCGACAGTCAGTTAAAAGAGGGACGTTACATCACATACCGGAGAACATCTTTAAAAATAAATAAATAAATAAATAAATAAATAAATAAATAAATTACGCACATGGTTTTTTTATTTTTAGTAACACTTCAACACCGGAATGAAATATTTTTCTATTCAGCATGTCCTAAATCTCCATGACGACTCATTTTTCACCAGCACTTTGTCCTCTATATTTGTATTTCTTCCTTGCCTCTCAGATTGCGACCTGACTGATCAGGAGGTACAAAAAAATTAATAATCAATAAATAATAATAAATAAAAGTCTGTGATGTCATTCAGGGCCAAAAATGCCAGGAGTCAAAGCACCATGACAAGCCATCGTTGAAATTACATCAATGATTAACCATCTCGAAGATGTTGAACATTACAAACTGCCCCTTTAAGGCGTCACTGACTCATCTATTGACAGCAGATTTTCTTTTTTGGGTTCCTCATCAGTACACATGAATACACTGAGATGTCAGAGTGTGTGTGTAATAAGGGTCGGCAGGCTGTGGAGCAGCAGGTTAGTCATCCAGGTTGCAGCACATTGCAGCCAAGAGTGTGTTGATGGTGCTGAAATCGGCTCGCCGTGAGCCGTGTCACGCAGACCGAGCCGTCCTGTACGTGTCCTCGCAGACCTGCCATGTCTCATCATCCGCTTTCAGCCTAACGTGCCCGACGGCGAGCCGGCAGACTCGGCAACCCGCGTTATAAATGGCTCCTTCCTACGAGGACGCTGCGTACGAATACCAGTGGCATGTACCACGGCTGGTTGACTCTTCAGCCTAATTGCGCTTTAAATCAATATTGACACGGAGGCTTTTTCATGTTTCCTCTTCGGAACAAAACGTCCATCCAGCTACGATTATTCAGGAAATAAACGGTTATGAAACCTCACAAGGAAAATCTAGAACGAAGTAGAAGGAGTCCTGTGTGTTTAACCTACATTTGCTTAATGGGTCTCTGGACTACGGTGCAGAAGTGACGGATTGTGATTCACGACTGAAACCCCGAGGGTCGTTTAACGCCCGCACTGAATCGGAACTTCTTCGCCGTTAAACTTTCCGATTTTAAATTGATCTATCCGTTATCTGTGGGTTTAAACACCACGCAGAAGGTCTTTAATCTCCCCGAAGACATTAAGAAGAAACCTTGAGAAGAACCAAGACTCGGATAGCGGGATTAAAGCAAGAGGAGTTCGTGTAGAGCAAGATCATGTGAATTTATGCTAATTACAAATCACAACCAAAGTCCTGCTGGTAAAGTCTGTGCACCAGCCTGGCGATGCTCCCCGGCAGTGCTTCTCAGTCATACGAGACCGGACTGCTCTCTTCTCGAGTGGCGAGAGATCTATACACCGCACACGGATGGGAACGACGAATCCGACAGAAATGGCGTAAACAACTACCAAAGCAAGGTGCCGTATATATCTGCCCAAGCATCAGTGTAAGAATCCAGACAATAAAATTTTGCCTGAGGGGCGGGATTTCCGTACCGCGTTCGACTTGTTTAGCATCACACGCTCCCCGAAATATACATTTCTCATTCTTCAAACAGCGCTGTGTTTTTGCTCATGATTTCTCTGGTAGAAGAACTTACACCATGCAAATGTACTGCACTCGTCCCACCAAAGTCGATTATTTTCCTGAAGCAGCATGTCCCGAAGTGGCGGATTCCTCTAAAGTTCTGAAAATGTCCGAACGTTTATAAAAAATAAATAAATATAATAATAATAATAATAATAATAAAAAGTTACAGCTTTCCCTCTGACTGTTAAAGTGCTGACACTGGAGACTCCTTCCATAAAACATTAAACAAACACATTTCTCCTTAGAAAAAAAAAAAAATCGCCATATCAGCGCATATACAGGCGCGGTTTTCATCCCAAGCAAGCAGAAGCACTAGTATGCAGTGGGCAAATTTTCCTCGAACAGGACAGGATATGATAGAATATATGGGAGAATATAACTGTGTATCTCGCTCTCTTGCACACACACACACACACACACACACACACATACTCTGACCTTTCCTTGATGCCTCAGCAGCTCTAACCCCAGGGCATATCTCTCAAGACTGACGATCCTGCCCTTGCCTGGTGGGCCGTAAACTGCTGAGACAGGCACGATGGGCCCGGGAGAGTATCCTATCTGACAATTCACAGCTTGTAATATTCCACACAGAGCACTCTTTCACTGCTTCGGGGTTTTATTTTATGCTCTCGCGTGAAAAACCCTCACGTTAAGGCCGCAACAAATAGAACCGCGTCCCGGGAACGTTCGCGGTCGGCTCACTCGGCTGAGCGTCGTTTATAACGTTTAAAAAAACGTTTCTGGAGCGCAGGCGAGGGTCGATTATGCACGGGGTGCGCGAAAACTCTCCGGGAATGTTCAGAAGGCGTGGATAAACACGCTTTTGTTTTGCGGTGTTCAACCTTCCGTGACGAGCACAACGAGGTGGGAGGTGTTGAGCATCACGTACCGATGCACACGTTCAGCCGTCTGCCTTCGAGGCACAGCGCACCGTTTTTACTCGAGACCCTTCTTGTAATGTATAGATCTGAGCGTCCTGTTATTCTGCGCGCACACTGCAGTGGACTTCGGGCCAAAAAAAAAAAAAAAAGGCAGCACCAGTAATTTTCAAATCAAGCTATTACCGAGGCACAAGGGAGCGAGATTTATTACCCTCTCCCTCCACTGAATTCCGCAATAAACTCCAGACATTATTACAGAACCTGCGACAGCTGCGTACACCGAGGCCGCGCTGTAAATTACTGAATATTCATCTGATACTGTCTGAATTATGAGCATTTACTGCTTTGACCTTGCCTAGCCAAGGCTTGGATTACTGATGATTAGAAAATAAGTACATCTACGTTCTTCCGTTCTATACACAGAACCACGTTCTAGACCTGGAGCTTAAAGAAACTTGGCCGTGATCCAGCTCGCTGCGCTTCTGAACCATTTAAGTGGCCAAATTTTAAACAGGCGTATTTTTAGATTTAACCTTGAGACTTGATGTATTAAGGGAAAGCTGCCACGGGCTTTTGTATACCCCTGATACCTCATTTGACCCCATTTGGATATCAGATCTGGCTCCGTTTATCATAACGGGTGCTGTGATCCTCACGGTGGTCATCGTTCTGTGCTATGGAAAGTTTTTGACATTCTGCGATAATGGAATCCTGACACGGGCAAATAAAAGAAACCGTTCTAGAGTAGCTGTCGAAGCAGTTTTAAAGCAGCAGTTTGTAATTTCTAGAGCCCTCTGCTGTTTGCGAGGTGAATTACAATTATAATTTAAACACTGACATGTCATCTCCTTCCCCCGGAACCGACCTCGCCTCCTCTGTTTGAAGCACATAAGCCGTCTGAGATTTAAAAAAACAAACTAACATGCAACGTAAAATCATACAGTATAGCAAAATATTTCGGATAATCATTATATAATAACCACCTGGAGCATGCGTGGGGGGGATTTATCCTGTGGTCACGTTAACGTGCGTGAAATGAGGATGGTTATTTTGCAAAAATGTCCTATTAACAGTTTGCCATACAATGGATCTAACCGCTTTCTTCATTTAAAGCTTGAGTATGCGTTTTTCTGGCCCTGAAATTAGCCTAGCCCACACACAGACCAGAGCTGCTCAGTCCTGCCCCCTTGTTAGAGAAAAGAGGCAGGGATGAGCAGCTCTGGTCTATGTTCAGGCTGGGCTAATTTCAGTGTCATGAAAATTTTCAAAAAAAAAACAAAAAAACGCATAATCAAGCTTTAAATGAATCAACTAACTGTTTTGTTGTAAGGCAAAATATGACTGTTACAGGTCTAAAACCTCTTTAATAATGTAGCATACTTCTTAAATCTGCAATTGATCTAATATTCACATTTTGGTGAGTGTTGCTTGTGATCTCGAGGTCATCAGGGAAGTGTGTGTGTGTGTTTTCATCCCCTCGAAGGCTGGGAGTGGAGCTGACGGAGACATTCCTCAGGACAAGCATGTGCTCGAGCCTCTCCACGCCTCGCTCTGCTGCCTGATCGATCGCTGTCGTTAATCTATCTCTGGACACTTTCTCTTGTGTATGTGTGTGTGTGCGCGTGTGTGTGTGTGCGCGCGTAGGCAGGGGACACTGCTACAGGGTCAGGCCACAAAGCGTATGTCTGTCATGGCTCTGAAGCTCCGCTGCTTGGATGCAGAAGCCGCCGAAAAGCCTGAAGCTCTTCTCTGATTTATGCGAGAGCGAGACTCAGACAGGAATCTTGGTCCAAACGCTACAGCGCCTCAAGAGAGAATATTTCAGAATTTAAGCGAAGAATACACTGAAATTAAACTCCCTAATACCAAATGCAAAGGGGATCAGTCTAATTAGATATGCTTTCTGAGTCGAGATCATTTCCAAGAAGATGTTTTCCCCCGCCACAAACACATTTAAAGGGACGCACAGCTGGAGAAAACCCACCTTATAATTATATATATTATATATATATATATATATATATATATATATATATATATATATATATATATATATATATATATATATATATATATATATATTTCAACCAAAATGATTCAGTCATGCATTATGAGGAATATCTGATTGGTCAGGATTACGGCTGGGTTACATGAGGAAATAAAATATAAATATCGTGATAAATTACACGTTTCCAAAATCATGGATACTGCGATTTAAAAATAAATCAAATCAATAAACACACACTGATATTGCTGTTTAAAATTTTAAAACTCTTTCACTATTATTCCTATACTGTTATTTTCTAAAAACTATTACGCTTAATTTTTTCCCCCTCCACAACAATCTAAAATCACAAGCGTTGGGTGAAAATGAAATAGGGCTGGGCGATACATCAATATAATATCAATATTGCGATAAACGATTTCACGATACACTTTTCTGAGATATTGTTGGTATTTATTTTTTTTTTTTAACATTTTTAATAATTACAAGTTAAACTGTACTGAATGGATGCCATTGATGTGACGTAATCTTTTTATAAAAAACGTGATCTTTGTCTTAAAAGAAAGGTTTTGTTTATTTCACACCTGTTTTGCGGACAGTTTGTTAGCGAAATTAAATGTCGTGATGCGCATCGTGTATCGTAGAAAACGTCCTCGAGTATCGTGATATTAAGGCATTTTCAAGCTGCATTGCAAGTCCATGGAAGGTGATTATACGACTTAAGCTTATTGGGTTTATTTTCTTTCAGTTTTATTAGATCTTTTTTCATTTTTCTTTCTTTATTTCTCATTGTTTTTATTTACTTAATATTTATTTCATTTAAAACAATATCAGTACTGCAAATACCGATATCGCAATAATGATTAACAAATGATGGAATGGTGCAGCTCTAACGAGCAGCCGTTGCGTAAGCAGTGTGTGTGTTAATGTTAAATAAATGTCAGGTAGGAGGATGTGTGTGTGTGTGTGTGTGATACATGTTGGCGTAGGTTGGGAGTGCAGGGGGCCTGTGGTGCTAGCTCTCTCTCACACACACACACACAGCTCAGCCAATCAGCATGTACGGCAGCCTTCAAGGACGAGCGAAGTCACTCAACGTGACAGAAGAAGGAGCCTCGCAGCACTGAAACACGACGGCCAGACATAAACCACGACGCGTTAAAAACACGTCTAGCAGCACGTCCATATCACGTCATTCCTGCGATTATAAATAAACCCGCTCAGCCTTCAGAGTGTATTAACGCGCCCAAACACACATTGTCTCACACGACGCGACGGTATTGTCTTAAAACACTACAGCAGCCTTAATCCAGGAAGAAAGCGGGGTGTGTATAAGAAATCCACACGGAGAGAGGAAGCGCTAACCCTTCACAAATCCTATCACGGCTATACAGCCACGACGATCCGCTCCCGCTCATTTCCAGCCCAAACAATACGGCAGAACAATCGTGCCGCCGCCGCCGCGTGCTGCTGTTTATCAACAAAGCGGAAAAATGCAGTCAGCAGTTTAAAGAAGCCAACGTTTAAATGACGACGGACGATTACAGGTCACAGAGGCCTCAAAGCCTGGCGCCGTTAAAGTCCACGTTAATGTAACGTTAAGACGAAGGTAAACAATTCCTTTAACCTTTTGAGCTATTTTGGGATGTAAATGATCAGAGATGGGCCTGGATTAACCCGGATTAAGATCAAGTGTGTGTAAACGTTACACGATAGTGCCGAGTGTGTGTGTGTGTGCGTAAATAATGAATTACACGATCGTCCACGTTTTATTTCATCCTTTCATCGTGTTGCTCCATTTTCACTCGGGTTAACGCTTTCCTACATTACCCACAATGCCGTGCTGAGACTGGTGCAGTGGGATTTCGAATAATTTACTTCTCAGACATTGTGTTTCAGTACCAGATTAAAATCATGGATCTTGCTGATACTCATATGAACCATTTTACCACCCAAGGCCAAGTGAATCCATCCTGAATGGCTTTAAACATCCGTTACAAGGCACAGCGCAATTACAATCATAACCGGACGGCTCCTGCGAGAGTCCCGGAGCAAACCCCCGAGGCCGTGCTCAAACTCCCATAAAAGCGTCATGAAATAATCATCAGCGAGACGCAAGAACGCACAAAAAATTAATAAATAAAACCCCGTCCCACGTTCATTCTCTCCATCTCCTCCAGATTAAATATTTACGTACGACGGCGAGAAGACGTTCGAGCGAGAAGGAATTCTCGTCCTCTTACCCACAATCCCGCTGGGGCTCCGTATCAAACCGCTGCAGTTACACAACTGCCTGAGAGCCCGCGGGAAATCCAGCCTCTGACTGTAAACAAGACGATGCAGGATCGTTGAGCGAAAAGCCCCGAGGGCGTGACGCCGAGCGTCGGGAGACGGAACGTTAAGGAGAGCGAGAAAAGAAAGAAAGACTCACGTCAGGTTTGGGGACGAACGCTCGGCCGGGGATGGTGAAGCAGTTGTTCACGGTGCTCAAGTACTGCGCCATGACGGACAGACGACTGCGCTGTCTGCTTCCGGTGCTCGCTGTTAACCTCTGGAGCAGGACGACGTCAAAAAAAAAACAAACAAAAAAAAAAAAAACACACAATTATTCCACTACATCATCATCATCATCATCATCATCAACCATAATAGTTCTGAGTTCTGGATTGTGATTGGTCAGGAGGCGTTGATTAGTTTTCTATAACAGCGGCTCGGAGAGTAGCGCAGCTGCACGTCACGGGTTTATTATTATTAATAGTAACATTAACGCGCTCGTTCGGTTACGTTAGCGTTTCTATAGTAACGGCAGTAGCGTTTACGGAAGGAGTCTCCACTCTCAGAGGTGAAACATCTTCAGAACGGAGGAGTTTATGCATCACTGTAACACGCTGCGACGCTTTCTTTCTTCTTATTAACGTCGAGGGATAGAATATAGCGAGGGCTGGCGAGGGAACGACCGTCTGTAGCTGCTATAACGTAAGTGAGAACAGGAACTCACGTGTCTCGCAAAAAAAAAAAAAAAGAAAAAGTTAACTGTAGCTATAAACGGATAAAAATGAAAACGTTTTATTCATTGTATTAACTGGAAAATTGCTGTAGTTTTGTGGTTTCAGTGTGGATTATTTTATCAGAACACCACCACACACTGCGATTCACTCCTTACAGACCTAA
This sequence comes from Ictalurus punctatus, assembly GCF_001660625.3. Classification (NCBI taxonomy): domain Eukaryota; kingdom Metazoa; phylum Chordata; class Actinopteri; order Siluriformes; family Ictaluridae; genus Ictalurus; species Ictalurus punctatus. The sequence goes on from NC_030424.2 coordinate 3,221,493, forward strand.
CGCACGCATGTACTGGCCTACATTAATAACTCCTCGTGTCTGTACAGTCTGATAGAGTCTCCATAGGTCATGTGTGTGTGTGTGTGTGAGAGAGAGAGAAAATGAAGCGTTTCCATATGGCCGCTGACGAACTGGATCAAATTAGCTAATTAATTCCAGCAGTCCCGTGTAATTATCATTAATTAGCTCACGCGACAATCCCTACAGCTATTACACTCACGAGAGATTCAGCGCAGATCTTCGCCTTCTGTGCAGCTTCGGTAGGCACCGGCGTGCAAAAGTCTGCACACCCTTAGGACAAAATAAGCCAAGCAAATTTAGTGTGCTTGGTCTCACAGATGTTGTTCCTCCCCCAATAATAGTAAAGTTGCGTAAAGAATATTCAGAGTTGGGGATTACAATATTAATAATATTATAAAATATCAATGATTCCCCGTATACTGATCCATCCACCAAGCTGATCTTCCTACATGTTTTCTATTGGTGGAGAAGTTTGATTCATCCCGTGTTTGATTTGTCCCGTTTACTTCATGCAACTTTTATAAAATAAACAAACAGTTGTTCAATGTCAAACGTGAGTAAACAAAACAGAAACCTAAACACGCCGCCTTCTGAGTGACGAGGTGCCGTGATGAAGTGCAAAGCTGATCATTTTCCCGTAATAGAAGGTCCCCGAGATGCTTTACTCGTCTTATACAATCCCAATTTTTTTATTTATTAAAGAACACGTCCTGCGTTTTATCTGTTAGAGTAGCATTTATTGCAGTTCTCAGTCACCTCATAGCAGCTATAAACAGCTGCGTCATGTTGTCGAGAAACCGCAAAGAAGCGTAAACTTCTCCGTCCCGAAGACGTCGGAAAACGTACGCTTACGTCTTTACCTCTGACCGTTACAAAGCGCTGACACTGGAGACTCCTTCCATAAACACGTTTCTCCTTACAGAACACTTCACTGCGTTTATGCGGAGCGTCCGCTGTACGAGTTGCTATAGAAACGATAACGCATCGGAAGGAGAGCGTTAATTAGAAATAAGCCTGCGGTTTGCGGCTGTGATACTGTCAGAGCTGCTGTTCTTAAAAAAAAAAAAAACTCAAATCAACACCTTCCGACCAATCACAATCCAGAGTCAAATACATATTAAATGACACGCATGCCCTCACCTCGGCCACCTCTTTCTGGAAGGTCAGCGTGAGTCTCGTGCGTCCGTACACGAACGGCCCGCTCCTGTCGGCCATCTCCTCCAACCACTTAATGATGAGCGGAGTGGAGACGCTGAAGGGAAGATTCCCGATGATGTGAAGATCGGGAGGCTCTGATACACACACACACACACACACACACACACACACACACACACACACGTCATTATCACATTATCACCTGAAAGAAAACATTTACGTCACTGTTTTGTCGACTTGTGATCACGGCTTTTATCTTAAACTTAGCAACACCGAAGAAAGCTTTAAGCCCCGCCCACTTCACCATTACAATCCTGTCATACTACATACATACCTATATCGATTTCCTTTATAAACCTCACTAAACAGAGTGAATAACTGCCCCGAATCACAGGAATATTACAGAGAAAACTCCCAAAATGTTGATAATTGTTGGATTTACGTAAAATTTTACACCGGAAATTATTATTTTTTTCACATTCTTGAATAAAGAATAAAGGAATGAATTTCCGACACGCCATCCCGTAAAGAGTCTCGGCTTATATCGAACCCCGTCTTACCGTCTTCCCATCTCTTAGCGGTGTGTGCTGGGAATGCCGTGCTCATCCCGAACGCCAGGACATCACCGTGGACTATTCGGACTCGCCCCGGAGCCGCCTCAGATAACAGCTGCTCGAACACACGACAGACAAAAACGATCACAGAAAAGCTGCACGACGGATCGGATTTATGCTGGAAAAAAAAAAGTTACCGTGAAGCTGCAGCTGAAGATCATTCACTCTTTAAATAATGGTCAATTCAGGGTCTCACCCGTCCTCCGTTTGGGTTCGTACTCGTATTTATACCTCGTTTATTTACACCTCGTTTATTTACTTACTTATTTTTATTAGTAGTAGCAATAATTTATATAATTATTTATTTATGATTACTTATTACTCGTATGAATATTTTACTTTAATGTGTTATTTTAAGTTTTCCGACACGAGCAAGCAAACATGTAATTAAATATTTAATTTGAATTTATTTATTTATGATAGTAATTATTTATTTGTTTGCAGGGCTTTCGCTGTTATTACGTATTTAACGATACACTCGGGGTCCCCGGGTCCCTTTACCGTCGCAGAACCGTATCTGTAAACGTTCTCCGGAAGGTGATGGGCACGATCAGTCGACTAATTCAGAACTCGTTATGTAAAATTTTTTTTAATAAAAAGCCACATACGTTGAACACGACACCCGAGGGACGCTACAGATGCCGATACTTTAACCTCAGTGAAAACGGAGACGTGATAAAGTGCTAACTTTGTCCGAAAAACCTAAAAATCGCAACTTCTTCCATATCTGCGGCTGCGACCTGCAAACACACAGACCTGTAATCCAGGTATGAAGCGTGAGTCCTTCTCTACAACCAGGAGATCAGCTGCACCGGCGTTCAGGATGGATCTGGTGAGTCCTCCAGGCCCGGGTCCTACCTCACACACGCACGCGTTCCTCAGGTTCCCAGCCTGCCGGATGATTTTATCTACAACACAACGCTCAACGTTATCCACGTCATAATCAGGAATAAAATCACTCTGTGTCATGCTGATACAGCAAAAACAATCATCATGAAGTGGAGTTACTGTTCTATTATAAACAGACTATAATGTTGAATGAATTTGTATTTTTTTTACTCCAAGTTATTTTAAACAGTCCTGAAATGTTAAAGCGAGCATTGTACTAAAACGCGGTCACCAGCGACATCTAGTGGTTAAAACAGCACACTGCAATTTTTCCAAATCTCGCCAATAACGCTATTATGATTTTACTAAAACGAATTTTCAGGTTATCAGGCTGAAAACGACCCTATAAAGCATCATTCATGAAATTAATTCATGATAAATATTAGCTCAGTTTGTGCAACAGGCCCAAAATCTGTCTAAAATATGTTGAATCATCTTGAAGCTGATTATTTTATTTGACTAGCAACACGTCCCCGAGTGCTTTATTCTTCTTACACCACGGCAATTTACCAAAGATTACATAGCAGCTATAAACAGACGTCCCCTCACCCTCCTCTCTCTTTTCTCTCTCATCTGACCAATCAGAATCGAGCGTTTAACAATATCGTGCTATAAATCTAGGTTAACTCTGCCTTACCTGTGAGTCTCAAGTCCAAGAGGAAGTTCTGTGATAGCTGCTTCTGAGCTCTCAGGTTATACAGTTTGATGATTTCGCCGATGGTTGGTAAAGGAGGCAGACGAAACGACGCCATTTTCCCGGACACTGCCATCTGCACGTAAACACAGAACATTAAGCATCTCAAACGCTCCCATGATGATGCTTCTGATCTCTCACATAACTCGGGAACAGGAGCTTGTAGAGAATTACTCATTTTAGTTATTTAGGATAAATGTAACAAAGAAACATGAGTAAATATTAAATAAAGCTAAATAGGAGCCTATACTATAAACTAGCATGACACAATTGGATATTTAAAAAAAAATGCAACTAGTGACATTTCTAGCTAAATATATATATGGGCATTTTTAATGTATATAATGTATTTCCTTCCTTTTCGGTGTACAAACAGTTGCAAATTGTAGAGTCTTGTATACTAATACGTCAAATGATCATTCACTCATGTTCTTCTTTGATTAAAAACAGACTATAATGTTGAATTAATCAGTTTTTTTTTTTTTGTTTTTACTTCAAGTTACTTTAAACAGTCCTTAATGCTAGAACGAGCATTGTACTAAAACGCTGCCAGCAGCATCTAGTGGTTAAAACAGCACACTGCAATTTTTCAAAATATCACCAATAACCCAATTACGATTTTACTAACACGAATATTCAGGTTATCAGGTTGAAAACGACCCTATAAAGTATCATTCATGAAATTTAAATGCTAAACATTAGCTCAGTTTGTGCAACACGCCCAAAATACGTCTAAAATAGGTTTTCTTTTTTCCATAACTAACCATCAATGACAGCATCTACACAAGCGAGCAAGCTAAGCTAAAACGCTAAGTACAAAAAATAAAGTGAATAATAATCTACGTTTAAGTGCCATGAAAAAAATCACATACTTGTTAATTTAATAAAAGAAACAGCTATAAACTGGACATGACCTCTTCCAAACAGTAAAACACGTTGTCCTCCTCCTCAACAGCGCCGTACTCTGAGCTTCCGGTTGAACTTCCGCGTTGACAACAGAATAGTCTTTTCACCAATGAAATACCGCGATTTACGGAATCAGCCAATCAGAGAGATCACTGGGCGGAACTTGTTATCTCTTCTTACCAAATTAATAGCACGATCGCGAATTTGTAAAATTGCGGTGTGAATTCTTGCTCTTTGTAGTGGAGTCGAATCATTTGAACTCATCTCCTAAATAAGAGTCGACTCCCAAACGACTCTTTTATTTATTTATTTTTTGTTGACTTGCACGAGGGACAAAAATAAACATATCATATGATCATAATCATTCAGTTATAATCTTTAAAATAGCATTCAATTCCATCGCGTCACAAATTATTCTCTTTGCTGTCATTTATTATTATTTTTTTATATAGATTAATCGACAAAGTTATAGTAATATACATGCTGAATTATTTATCAGGTCATTTGCGTGTTAAAAGGAGGAACCGCCCACCATTACGCCATATCACATACGATTGAGTATATATAAAAAAGCGCAATAGAAAGGAAGTAAAGTCCGTATGCGCATGTTGACTGGGAAAACTTGGTCTTTTCTTTTTATTATATCTTGGATTTATATACTACATATCCAGCGACTCAGACGAGCGCACGCGCGCGCGCGCGCACACACACACACACACACACACAGGAGAATTTCTGACACTCTGAAAAAGGTAAGGCTCACTTTATCATGATAAACTCTAGTAATAATAATAATAATAATAATAATAATAATACTAATAATAATAATAGTAATAGTAATAATAGTAATATTTATATAAGTACAATGTGAATTTAACTCGTAGGATGAGTTCAGTTTCACGTTTAGTGATTACACTTGCCAGATATGTTAACAAACCAGTTTAAGTACACACTGCTTTGCTACATATAATTACATAATACACAAGTACATGTACTGTACATATAATGCATACTTAAGTAGAAGCAGGAAGTTAAAATTATGAATGATGAAATGAATAATAATTCCAGCTACTGAACTAAAATGTGTAAGAAAGTTCAGGTAATGTCTCTAAGTACGGAATCAAACTTCGTGTCGTGCTGTTATACAAAAACAATCAGAGTTACTGTTACCGCCCTGACATTGAATGTTTTCATGTAACAGCATGTACAGAAGTGTTTAATTTCTCTTACACCACAGGAATTGTCCAACTTTTACAATTGTTTTATTTATTAACGTATGACAACGCACCTTTTCTCTGTTTATTGTTACATTTAATGTCATGGAACATCCGCAATGCAAGTTTGATCCGGTTATCTGTTACATACTCTGTCTTGGAGTTGAAAAAACAACAACAAAAAACAATGTAGCTGGTCATGGTTTATTCCTCTAAAGCGTAAACTCGTCTGTCCCGAACTTAAAGTTACAGCTTCACCTCTGACTGTTACAAAACGCTGACACTGGAGACTCCTTCCATAAACGTTCCATAAATCCACAACTAGACACGTTTTTTTTTTAAACCTGTATATGTAGCACGTCTGTTGTACACGTCCCTGTGAATGAGCTGTTACTATAGAAACGATAACGCATTAATATAAACCTCATAGAAAACTCTGAATATAACAGTGCTGTGGTAAAACACAGAATAAGAAAGATGAGAGGTTTACAGGTTTTACAAAGAGCACCTTGTAAAGGTCTTCAGTGGCATTCCTTTTGGAGACGTGCTTATATTTAATGCATATTTATATATTTCAGAGTCATATTAAATGTGCAAACTGGGAGACGTGATTTCTTACTGAAAGGATTGAGAAAGGTGAAGTAGGAAGGAAATGGCAGAAGGAAGAAAAGAGAGACGGCACAGCGTAGAAAGACCATTTAACTGTAAGTTGTACAACTCAACATTAACATACACAACACGGACAAGTTGTCTTATTTATAGCTTTATAAACTAATCGTTAATGGTTAAGCATTAAAAACGAATAATTGTCACCATTCAGTCATGTTTCCTGCTTTGTAAACAAAAGGCATTTTGTCCATAAACATAGATGCTTACACTTCTTTGTGGCTGAAATCTGACTGATTTGTTGGAAAGGTTGCCAGGTACCAGGCTGAAAGTCGCTAAACTCTTCAGTACGACCGATGATATTATGTGATGCTAATAGCTAATCTCACGAACTACAATTCTAATCTACATATGATTGGCCAGGTCCTGTATGTGTATTTAATTCTACCATTAGACGTACCTTTGGACAGATGATCGGTCTAGAAATGCACACTCAGGCAAAACCTACATCGATGCAGAGTCAGTGCATGTCTTACCATGAATGGTAAAAGTGACTTTCATCGTTCTATCATGTAATTGAGGCTTTAAAAAAAAATCTCCCAACCAATCAGGTCGCAAGCTGGGATGTTAAAATTTTTGGGACGTTCACCAGTACGTGATGTGACATCCAACTTTAACTGCATGGAGTCTAGTCGCACAAGCAGCTCAAATTCTTTCGATTTTCTGCCTCCAAAGGTACAGAGAAGGCAAACAACCTCCTCATTACCTGAATGACACCAACCTTTATTTCATCTAAGAGCAAGCGGGGCTAGTTAATTAGTCCATACTAGCTAGGACTGGTAAGAGCAATGTTTAACAGTGTAAAAAAAACACTCCAGCCAGCAATTTCCTGTAATAAAAAGATGGGAAAAGCAGTAAACTAAAACTTTTTAAAAATAAATCTCATTAAATATTGGTCTTCTTTTTCTTTTAAAGTCTGTGAAACTGTCAAACATGACTCGAGCGTCCTCCTGACTGAAGAGCAGTTACAGTGTTCTATCTGCCTGGAAGTGTTCACTGATCCCGTCACCACTCCATGTGGACACAACTTCTGTAAGAGCTGCCTCACACAAAGCTGGGATACGAGTCAACACTGCTGCTGTCCGTTATGTAAAGAGAAATTCACCAAGAGACCTGAGCTCAAGATTAATACAACACTGAGAGAGGTTGCATATCACTTCAAGAATAAAACTGGTCTCAACAAATCTCAGGTTCTTTGTGACTTCTGCACTGGTGTGAAGGAGAAGGCCTTGAAATCCTGTCTGGATTGTGGTGTGACTCTCTGTTCATCTCATTTAGAGCCTCATAATAATGTTCCAAAAATAAGAAACACAAACTAATAAATGCAGTGGGGAACCTGGAGAAATACATTTGCCAGGAGCATGAGAAACCTCTGGAGATGTTCTGTAGAGACGATCAGAAGTGTGTGTGTCGGCTCTGTACTGTGACAGACCACAAGAATCACAACGTTATTCCAATAGAGGAGGAGAGTGGACAGAGGAAGGTGAGACACCAACATCAGTGTTAAATATTCTTATGAAGAATGTAAATGAATTCAAATTTAGAAGATAAACGGTTGTGTGTTTTTGATTTCTGTACACAGAGTCAGCTGGGGAAAACACAGACGGAGCTGCAGCAGATGATCCAGGAGCGACTGAAGAAGATCCAGGAGATTAATCACTCAGTAGAGCTCAGCAAAGTGGGTCAAACATGATGTAGTTCATATCTGCTGCATTTTGTACTTTGTTTAGTTTTGTAGAATGTAAGGAAGTGCACATCTTCACTGTTAGTTGATGAAAGTGAGATGTTCTTCCTTCTTTAGAGAAACACAGAGAAGGAGAAATCAGACAGTATTGAAGTCTTCACAGCTCTGATTCGCTCCATTGAGAGGAGTCAGGCTGAGCTGCTGGAGGTGATGGAGGAGAAGCAGAAAGCAGCAGAGAAGCAGGCTGAAGGACTCATTAAAGAGCTGGAACAGGAAATCGATGAGCTAAAGAGGAGAGACACTGAGCTGGAGCAGCTCTCACACACTGACGATCATCTCCACCTCCTACAGGTCAGTGTTCCTCTCTCAATCACTCAACTACAATGCAGAACATCACAGAACATCAGCTGAGGGATTTCTCCTCTCTCCTGTTCTACTGTAGATTTATCCGTCACTGTGCATCGCTCTACACACCAAGAACTGGACTGAGATCAGGATTAACACGGAACCGAGTGTGGAAGCTCTGAGGACGGCTCTGTCTCAGCTTCAGAAGACTCTGAATGAGAAACTCAGTGTAACTCTGAATGAGAAACTGAAGGAAACAGGTGAGAAAGTTTTAATATTGTTTTTAGATGATGTCTTTTGTTTGAGGCTGTATAAAAAGTTTACCTATAGTTTTATTGGTGATTGAGTAATAAAAATTGTTTTATGTGATTCCAAGTTTACAATAAAGCTACATATAATCTAATAAATATGATGATGTGTTGTATTTAGTCTCCACGGAACTGAAGAGGATTCAGCAACATGCAGGTACACTGTAGTTTCTGTTTTTAATATTACAAATGAGGATAAAACCCACAATGGGCCTTGATGTTATTGGAAAATAATCCATGACAGAGTGGTGTTGTCATGTCACAGCAAACCAATGACTACATTTCCCATCTTGCACTGCAGCCTACAAACATGGCCACCATGGATTGCAATTCCCAGAACACTCGCTTTCATTCTAATCACGCACACCTGCATCCAATCTCACACACACATAAAAGAGACTCATTGAACACTAAGTCTTTGTGAAGTATTACGTGAGTTTTCTGTGTACCAAGCCGTTGTTTATTGTGTTTTGTTTCATAGTTTTGATCCTATTCTCCTCCTCGTCTCTTGATTCTGGCCTTGCCTAGTTTATGCTCGTTTGCTGATCACCTGACCTATTACCTGTTTATGACCACGCTATTGTCTCATGATTTGGATTTGTCTGCCTGCCTCTCTTTAATAAACCTCTTCTCTGCGTTAGCATCCATCCAAACCTCCCATACATTCAGTTACGTGACAGGTGTGATGTGACCCAACATGAAGAGGATTGCTGATACCACCCAGCAGTGGATTATTTTTCTATAACAGCATGTCCCGTAGTGTTTTATTCCTCTTATAAGCTCCTCTTATTTCCTCAACATTAAATGTAACTATAAACTGATAAAAAAAAGTATGATGTGTTGTTCTTTATATATAAATTAGAAATGGTAATCATTGGCAAATTACTGTGGTGTATGTGGAACAAAACACTTCAAAATGTGCAGGTATAATCATTTAAATAATTATTGTGATATGCTGGACTTTTAACATTATCATTAATTATCATTATTTACCTGCATATCACATTCTGTGTGTTTCTCTCAGTGGATGTGACTCTGGATCCTGATGCAGCTCATCCTCGTCTCATCCTGTCTGATGATGGAAAACAAGTGACGCATGGAGACACAAAGCAGAATCTCCCAGACACCCTGAAAAGATTCACTAATTATTTGATAATCCTGGGAAATCAGGGTTTCTCCTCAGGGAGGTTTTACTATGAGGTGCAGGTCAGTGGGAAGACTGAGTGGAGTTTAGGAGTAGCCAGAGAGTCTGTTAACAGGAAGGGGAAAATTGAGACATTTAAACCTCAGGATGGATTCTGGACCGTGGTTCTGAGGAAGGGGAATGAGTATACTGCTCGTGATGATCCCTGTATCTCCCTCTCCCTGAGAGAGAAACCCCAGAAGGTGGGCGTGTTTGTGGATTATGAAGAGGGTCTGGTCTCCTTTTATGACATTGAGGCCAGGTCTCATATCTACTCTTTCACTGGTCAGTCTTTCACTGAGAAACTCTATCCATACTTCAGTCCTTGTCATACCGATGGAGGTAAAAACTCAGCACCACTGATCATCTCTCGTGTGTTAAATACTGAATAAATTTCTCACATTTTCAGTTCACTAATGCATAAAGTGCAACAAGCAACACTAATGAATAAGCTAAAAATAGAATAGGATATTTGGTTTTTCATACATCTACCGCTTACTCCTTTTCAGGGTCAGGGGGAACCTGGAGCCTATCCCAGGAAGCATTGGGCACAAGGCGGGGTATATTTGGTTTTATAAATTATAATTATTTTATGTTTAACATTTTGTTTTTGTATTTCAGTTATTGTATTTTACAGTAAGAATGTTTGTGATGTACAACATGTGCACTAAAATAGAGGTGTGTATCAGGGCTAAGATCCATAGGGACCCAACAAAAAATTTTGCAAGACTGGGTAGTCATATATGAAGCTTTCAGGTTCCTCGTTTCACATTCAAACCAACTAATTTTACTGATAATAAAAGCAGAAGTGGATGGGATTGGTTAGAATTCCATCAAGAATGGGGGGTTTGATCAGAATTCCTTTGAGAGAAAGCAAGATTTGTCAGAATTCCTTCTGGAAGTGGAAAGGATTGGTCATAATGCCTTCTGAAGCAGGTGGAATTGGTCATTATACCTTCAGAAGCAGGTGGGATTGGTCATAATTCTGTCACAAGTGGAGGGATTTGACAGAATTCCTTTGAGAGCAAGTGAATTTGGTCGGAATTCCCTCAGAAGCAGATGAGGTTGTCGGAATTCCTCTGAGAGCACGCAGGATTCATCAGAATTCATTCAGGAGTGGGCAGGATCAGTCCAAATTCCCTCGGGAGCAGGTGGGATTGGTCAAAATTCTTTTGAGAACGAGCGAGATTGGTCAGAAGTCTTTCAGGAGTGGGCGGGGTTGGTTAGAATCTTTTCGGGAGCTGGTGATATTGGTCAGAATTCCTTCAGAAGCATGTGGGATTGGTCAGAATTCTTTCACAATTTTTTTTGTGAGAAAACATTTTTTTTTGTGTATTTCTGTGAGAGAGGGCAGGAATAGTCAGAATTCCTTCAGGAGCAGATGGAAATGTTTTGGGAGCAAATAGGATTGGTCATTATTGGATTCCGTCAGGAGAGGGCAGTAGTGGGAGTTAAAAAAAAAAAAACAGTCTATTGCACACTTCTCTAAATTTCCACCTAAATAAATACATACATTGAAAAAAATCTAATGTGTTGGAGTTTGTTTAGATTAAATCTCTATAATAATATAACTTGTGCATGAGTTTTGTGATTTAGCGTTACTGTTTATCATTTGCTCATGAAATGGAGATCAACCACAATGTAAACTAAAATATAACCTCAGTTATGCTTTTGAAAAACTTATTGGGCAGAAATGATGAGCTAAAAAGTCATTTTCTATGACAAAGTTTATTCCAGATTATTACCCTCCTGACTGCCTCAGATTTCATCAATACTCAACTAGCAGGATCCCCAAACTGAAGAGCACCAGAGGGATATTTTTTTTTATACCCAGGCAGCACTCTATGCAAATTGCTTTTGACTAATATATCCTCATGTTTCCCAGTGTACAGAACCACATCTTCCTCTGATGCTGTTTACTCAATTTGGTGTAATAAAACCACATCCTGCCAGAAATTCTGAACTATAAAACAAGATTAAATGAAGTACACACCTTTACTGTTCTTCTCAGATCCACTGGATATACTGTAGGGCTACAACTAATGATTATTTTCATAATCCATTAGTTGGCCGATTATTTTTTTCGATTAATTGGTTGGTGGTGGGGTGGGGTGGGGTGTTCAGGTTAGTAAATAACTAATGTGTTCCATTTGAGATAATATTACCTTTCTAAAATTCATACACTAGACCAGTGGTTCTCAACCTTTTGTGAGCTCTGGACCCCTCGCAGTCATTTCTATATATATGCTTTATTTTATTAATATTTAACACCAATAATACTAACATTAAAATTGAATCAAAAAATTTCAAGATTTTATTTTTTATATTTTATTGTTGGTGTGAAATTTAATTTGACTCTCTGAATTATCCTTTATTTTATCCATCAATGCAACACTTGAACTTGTCTACCACTCAATTTTTTAAAATGATCATTTCATTTGTAAATAATTTAAAAAAAAAAATCCATCAATGAATGAGTCAGCTCAGCTAATGTGATATTTGCAAATAACCAAATTGATTAATTTTAAAACATCTCATTTGAATATGTTTTGATACATTTAACAAAATATTATATATAATACATATATTATTTAAACATTTTATAAACTTTCCTAAGGACCCCCTGCAATTACACCACTGACCAAGGGGTCTGCGGACCCTAGAGTAGTGCATAGTGTAAGTGCATAGTTTAAATGTATAGTACGTCATTTGGGACACAACTTAAGTATTTACTCTCCGATGCATGTTTTCGGAACAGAGGTAATGTAATGAGTAAATGTGCCGCACACAGACCAACTAATCGATAATGAGGTTTATTGACAACAGTTTTCTAATCAATTATTATTGATTTTATCAATTATTTGTTGCAGCTCTAATCCGCAGTAATTACATCCAGCATTTGTTTTTCAAAGAAGTCTTTTTGGTTGATGTGAGCTTTACTGATCTAGTTTCACTCTCACTCATGCTTTGTGATGTCACTACTCGCTCAGAGAAAGGCGGTTCCACATATTAACACAGAAAAGCTCTAGTTGATCAATTTAGTAAATCTGTATGAACTAATGACTATTATTAATGAAACTCTTGCTATTTTAACCAGGTGTATACAAACTGAACAATAATAAAATTGAAAGTAAAGAATACAAGCCTTGAAATATACATTCTGTCTACAATCATTGTTGGTTGGTTAACTTTTATACCTCACAGAATGCCTTTTAAGGAAATGGGGGCGGGGCTTTGTAGTACTAAGCAGCTCTTGGTGTCTCCAAGTAAAACTTCTGCTTTTGTACTTTTGATTCAGCAGGACACACACACACACACACACACACACACACACACACACACACACACACTGTATGTGTGTACCATTCAAGGGGTTAAACACTGTTGCTACACAAGTTGGATATATGGACACTGAGCACATGCTAGCTAATAAGAGAGACTAATTATTTAACCAGCTGGAGTGTTAATTCCATTATATGGACTGAATAATGGCACAGCCCCAGAGAAAACAACAAAGATAAGAATTTACCTCAGATGTGTTAGTAAATTGCTAAATTTATATGTTACATCAACAGCAAACCCAGCTTCAATAGTTGAAAACACCAAGATCGTGTCACAATTCAAGTATTTGTAACTCTCTACAACATTTAGACTTGGACGAGTGAGTTGTTGATATTGTGATTATAATTATTTGACTTTGCATATGAAATGTTCTCATAAAAATGGAAACAAGTTCACTAAACACAAAACAAGTGCTGTATTTACACTGTGACACCAGGAACAGGGTTATATGGTGAAGAAAATAAATGATTTTAACTCGCTATCAACATTTATTTTATGACAATTTTAACAATTATTTGACAAAATGACCATACAGTGTAGCCGAGTTCATTTGTTTACTCAAGCCTACCCTGACTAGATTCTGTTCTACTACTTCGCAGTCATAATTATCTTTTTTCTCCCTCTCTCCTTTCGCCGAGCCCCACACGAATTTATGGAGATACTAGAGATCCAGATCCTTTCTGCCTCTGGATGGAGCTCAAATCTTCTTTAATTCCAGACTGCTGGGACTACGGCTGCTCTTAACGCCATACAGACTTCATATAAATCCATAATGAACTTTTTCACACTATCTGTTGTTACCCAGATGAGGATGGGTTCCCTTCTGAGTCGGGTTCCTCTCAAGGTTTCTTCCTCTTAAAACATCTTAGGGAGTTTTTCCTTGCCACCGTCGCCACTCAGTGGCTTGCTCAGTTGGGATAAATTCGCACCTTTAATATCTGTATACCGTGTTGATATTTCTGTAAAGCTGCTTTGAGACAATGTCTATTGTAAAAAGCGCTATACAAATAAAATTGAATTGAATTGAATTATAGACTAAACATATTTGACGGTATAAATATAAACTTTAATTTTTAACTCCATAGAACAGGGGTGTCCAATTTTATCCATAAAGGATTGGCATCGCTGCAGGTTTTCAGTCCAACTGAGGAGGAGCCACATCTGATTCCAGCTGTATCAATCGAATATCAGATGTGGTTCCTGATAGGTTGGAATGAAAACCTGCAGCCACACTGGTCCTGTACGGATTAGAATGGACACCCATGTAATATGATTACACGTAAAAACATTTTTTTACTCAGGTTTTACTCAGGTTTATCTGGATTCTTTTTAGGAGCTAGACTTTTATATAGCAGGCACTTTTTATCTAAAGTGGGACAGAAACTAATCCGAGCACTGAGCTTGGTCTTGCTAATCAGATACCATTTACACCATACATTCACGTACTAACAAAAAATATTATGTATTCTTCAGCTCATTTTATTCTTTCACCTCTCTGTGACCTTTCCCTTTTATGGAAACTGTATGTGATTTGCACTTTACTGAAAGTTCAGTTTGGCCTATGAAAAACATTTACACAACTTTACTTAAAAATTCACAAAGGAAACCCATTGTTTTTCATTCTGGCCATTTCATACATTACTGAATTGATGATGTGAGAATTTATTCAGTTTTTATCATATGAGATTTAACACATTACCTCCATCAGTTTCAAAAAGATCTGAAGTATGGGGCCCTAAATGAGGCCCATTGTCTTTTATTCTGGTAATTGTATATAATTGACTGAATTTATTCAGTCTTTGATACACGAGAGATGATCAGTGGTGCTGAGTTTTTACCTCCATCATTATTAGAAAGGCAGAAGTATGGATAGAGTTTCTCAGTGAAAGACTGACCAGTGAAAGAGTAGATATGAGACCTGGCGTCAACATCATAAAAGGAGACCAGACCCTCATCATAATCCACAAACACGCCCACCTTCTGGGGTTTCTCTCTCAGGGAGAGGGAGATACAGGGATCATCACAAGCAGTATACTCATTCCCCTTCCTCAGAATCACGGTCCAGAATCCATCCTGAGGTTTAAGTGCAATTTTCCCCTTCCTGTTAACAGACTCTTTGACCACTCCTAAATCCCACTTAGTCTTCCTGCTGACCTGCACCTCATAGTAAAACCTCCCTAAGGAGAAACCCTGATTTCCCAGGACCATTGGATAATAAGTGAATCTTTTCGGGGTGTCTGGGAGATTCTGCTTTGTGTCTCCATACGTCACTTGTTTTCCATCATCAGACAGGATGAGACGAGGAGAAGCTGTATCAGGATCCAGAATCACATCCACTGAGAGAAACACACAGTATGTGATGAGTATGCAGATAAATAATAATAATTAATAATCTAGTATATCACAATAATTATCATTTTATAAGCAGATCTGTGGAATATTTATATATATGTATTGGGCATAAAAAATGGAAATGTGTGCTTGGGTAAAGACTTTTACATTTCATAAGTACGTGATAGATTTATCAGCTAAAGAAATGCAGTAACAAACTTCCCAACATAGAAAATTATATAGAGTATTATGCTTAGTGCATTAGTGCATGGAGGTAATAGGAAGGTGTACTAAAGATACTAATTAAATAATGGGGAGAACTTTAAAATATATATTTTTAAATAATATATATGTGATATTAGGAAACAGAAACTGCAGTGTACCTGCATACTGCTGAATCCTCTTCAGTTCTGTGGGGACTAATTACAACACAACAGGACATTTATTATATTAAATATGCTTTCAATGTAAACTTGGAATTAGAAAGCTACAACAAAGCTCTAAAAATCATTAACACAAATTTACTTTCATTCATCGATCAATAAACCAAGAAACTAATCAATAACTTTTCATACTGTCTCTAACAAAATAATTCCCTTGTTACAGACTTCTCAGTTTCTCACCTTTTTCCTTCAGTTTCTCATTCAGAGTCTTCTGAAGCTGAGACAGAGTCGTCCTCAGAGCTTCCACACTCGGTTCAGTTTTAATCCTGATCTCAGTCCAGTTCTTGGTGTGTGGAGCGATGCACAGTGACGGATAAATCTACAGTAGAACGGGAGAGAGGAGAAATCCCTCAGCTGATGTTCTGTGATCTTCTGCATTGTGGTTGAGTGATTGAGAGAGGAACACTGACCTGTAGGAGGTGGAGATGATCGTCAGTGTGTGAGAGCTGCTCCAGCTCAGTGTCTCTCCTCTTTAGCTCATCGATTTCCTGTTCCAGCTCTTTAATGAGTCCTTCAGCCTGCTTCTCTGCTGCTTTCTGCTTCTCCTCCATCACCTCCAGCAGCTCAGCCTGACTCCTCTCAATGGAGCGAATCAGAGCGGTGAAGACTTCAATACTGTCTGATTTCTCCTTCTCTGTGTTTCTCTAAAGAAGGAAGAACATCTCACTTTCATCAACTAACAGTGAAGATGTGCACTTCCTTACATTCTACAAAACTAAACAAAGTACAAAATGCAGCAGATATGAACTACATCATGTTTGACCCACTTTGCTGAGCTCTACTGAGTGATTAATCTCCTGGATCTTCTTCAGTCGCTCCTGGATCATCTGCTGCAGCTCCGTCTGTGTTTTCCCCAGCTGACTCTGTGTACAGAAATCAAAAACACACAACCGTTTATCTTCTAAATTTGAATTCATTTGCATTCTTCATAAGAATATTTAACACTGATGTTGGTGTCTCACCTTCCTCTGTCCACTCTCCTCCTCTAATGGAATAACGTTGTGATTCTTGTGGTCTGTCACAGTACAGAACCGACACACACACATCTGATCATCTCTACAGAACATCTCCAGAGGTTTCTCATGCTCCTGGCAAATGTATTTCTCCAGGTTCCCCACTGCATTTAATACTTTGTGTTTCTTATATTTTTGAACATTATTATGAAGATCTAAATGAGATGAACAGAGAGTCACACCACAATCCAGACAGGATTTCAAGGCCTCCTGCTTCACACCAGTGCAGAAGTCACAAAGAATCTGAGACTTATCTGAGACTGTTTTCTTCTTGAAGTGATCTGCAACCTCTCTCAGTGTTATATTAATCTTGATTTCTGGTCTCTTGGTGAATTTCTCTTCGCAATATGGACAATAATAATGTTGACGCGTATCCCAGCTTTGTGTGAGGCAGCTGTTGCAGAAGCTGTGTCCACATGGAGTGGTGACGGGGTCAGTGAACACTTCCATACAGATAGAACACTGTAACTGCTCTTCAGTCAGGAGGCTGCTGGATTCACCTGCAACTGGTGGATAGATTAAGAGAAATAATTGTAAAAATTATACTATAAAATATGTTTTAAAAATAACAACCCCAAAACAAGAAAGTATTCATTTAGATAATTTTATAAAAGAAATATTGAGTAACCTTTTTCCTCCTAGTCACACATCATTCACACAAAGTGTTGGAGCTCAAATGTGTTTTATAGGTTAAGGAAAATTTGATCCTGATCATATTTGTTTGACAAAAGTCTCTTCTACAAAATATGAGGTGTGTATTAGAAGTGTGCATCAGGACTGGGATCCTGTGGGGTCCAACACAAAGTCATGGGAGCAGGCAGATTTTACATTTCTGCAGGTGGAAGCAGGAGGTCAGATATGAACCTTGTAAGAATGACCATGTCTTTAACATAGAAACGCACTGGACATGGTGGGTTCTTGTGCAGAGCTGCGTGACTCATTTACCATGTTCATTCATTCATCTTCACTATCTAGTATCTTTATCCTGGTCAGAGTCCCTATGGTTTAAATTACTATTTATTTATATTGTGAGAAATAGAACGAACTTCAAGTTCATTAGGAAATATCATGGGCATGTACAAAGATAAATAACTACAAGAGAGGTTAGGTTTGGCCAAACGGAGCAGGAAGGATTCCTTCAGGAACAGGCAGGAGTGGGATTATTAAAAGATACATCTCTAGTACAAGACACCATCCCATCAGAGTACAGTGGTTTCTTCTTAACCATGTTTCTGAAAACCATTTAATTTAATAATCAGAAATCTGCTTTAACTACCTTGAAGTGAATTGAAGTCTTTAAGGTTTATCTGGGATTCACATTAGGTTTTCTGAAGTCATCACTGATTTAGAAACTGATATATAGTTAAATTCACATCTGTTCAAGTATAAACTGTGTAACTTACATTCAGTAGCTGTATGCATGCTGTTCTTTCTGCGTTGTCTTAG
The DNA here is from genome assembly GCF_001660625.3 of Ictalurus punctatus. Classification (NCBI taxonomy): domain Eukaryota; kingdom Metazoa; phylum Chordata; class Actinopteri; order Siluriformes; family Ictaluridae; genus Ictalurus; species Ictalurus punctatus. Next base: position 3,239,749 of record NC_030424.2, read on the forward strand.
TTGTGATGATAAAGATTCAGCCATGTCCTCTTTCCTTCTCCTTTTTAACCCTTCCAGAAACAAATCAATATTCAGTTCACACACTGACACACATTATATGGTTAAAAAAATAAATCACAGCCATTTACTGAGCATTCTCACAGCTCTCAGTCAGTAACTGTAGTTTATCGTTTCTTACTTCCTGGTGTTAGTGGGAATGTTTGCACCTCACCCAGTAACATTCTTGTAACAGACACAGGAACAGTTTTAAATGTTTCATTAATCTTAACTATCAAGTTTATTTATTGAGCATGAAATTTAATTTCTCACTTTTTCCCACTTGGTACAGAAATACGTCTTTATCTGACACCGCTACTCAGTTCGGTTTAATAAACCAATAAACCAAAATCCTGGCCCAAATTCTGAATTATTAATAAAAATATTAAATAAATACATACCTTTATTCTTCTCTTTGTCAAAACTCATCTTGTTTATTCTCTTCTCAGATCCACTCGATCCGGAGTAATTAAATTCAGCATTTGTTTTAAAAAGACATCTTCCTGGTCTATGTGAGCTTTCAGACGGGTCTGGTTTCACTTTCAGTTATACACTAGTAGGCGGAGACTCATTTTAACACCTGAGAACCCCAGGTACATGACTAACCTGCGTCATGTTGGCCCCCACCCAACGCAAAACGTCGGCAAAGTAGTCTCACTTGTTTGTGTTCCGTTTGTGCCGATAAAAGCTTTGTTTGTGCTGCTTCCGTTTTTAAAATATTAGACATTGAATTATGGTGTATACACACACACACACACACACACACACACACACACACACACACACGGCCTATGTATGTATAAACACAGAGCTACAGCAAACAGATTATGGTGCGTGTATTTATTTATGACAATGTTAATATTACTACTGTTATTCACGTAACAACATGTACAGTAACAAGTAAAAACACTCACCTTGGAGTTCGTGTTACATTTCACACATCGGGCGTAGGTTTGGTCTCAATATTGGTAGGGACACCCACCCCGGAAAAAAAAGGACTGTTTAATGTTGACAACCAACTGGTTTATTAAAATGTAACATCTATATTTACATTAAGATCTGTATTTACATTTAAATACAAATTAAACAAAGTAACAGATCAAAGACTAAAAGAAAGTAAACTATGAAATTACTTGTTAATGGAAAAGAGAAAAAAAACAACAAAAAAAAAGATTTTCATCCAACATCAACAATCTTCATGATAGTCCTTGGTGTCTATTTAAACAATCCAAACAGATGCCTATGTCGGTCATTGACACATACAAACTGTTGGAAAATATCTTTAAGATATACTTGGTCAAGGGCCTCTTGATGTACATGGCATAAAGCTTTGTGGCGGCTAAAGCTACCTGTGTCATTCTTCCAATTATTGAAACCCTTTGTACATAAGGCAGGGTCATTCTTTTTTCCAAAGTGGTCTTTTTTATGGTGTATGATTTCACACACTCAAAACAAAGAACCTTTTCAGTGTTGGGCTGTAGTGAAGCCATGAATACTGACTGTACCAGTTCGCCTGAAACCGTCAAATCTTGATTGGAAGTTGCTGTACTTTGTATGGCTTATTCCCCATGTCCATGACACTGCTACACTGACATGCTTCAGGATCATCCTCACTCACACTGACTGTCTCCCAAAGAGAAAACTAAACTTAACCTGGTCTGTAACAACATTTGCAAATTATTCGTTTGCATTATGTGTTAAAATAACTTGCAACTAAGTTAACATTAAAATAGGGAGACTATGGTACTTACAATAAATGTAAATTGGTCATTTACAATTAATCCGTAATAGCATATAAAGAGTTCATTTGCAAAAACAGATATCCACCATTTTAATTCATTTTCATAAATCAATTTTAGTCTAGAAATCCCATGAAAATGTCAGCATTTAATGAATGAGTTTGTATGCAGGAAACACAGCAGCAGGCTGAAGTAGAGCAGGATGAAACAGCTGTGTCTTCAGGGTTTCAGGTGAGGTCCTAATTATGAAATATATTTTAAAACTGTAGGGAGGCATCAGCATTAAAGTCAGTCTTTAGGATGTTCAACAAATACACAGTATAACCTTTGAAAGTCAACATATTGGTCATGAGTTTGTTTTGAAAAAAAATCTTACATCAAAACAACATAAGATCCTATTCATTGAATATTAACATTTCCCTAAAAAATAAATGGGATCCAAAGTTTAACTATATGTTCATATCTTCATCAATGCATTTTGGATATGTAAAAATCATGTTTTTTTTTTATTGCGCATTCCAGGTAATATCAATCAAACTGCAGTTGGTTTGTTGTAATTAAGTGAAAATAAATGTAATCAAAACAACCCAATTGCAGCTTGATTTGTATTACCTGGAATGCACAATTTAAAAAACGATTTATGAAAATGAATTAAAATGGTGGATATCTGTTTTTGCAAATGAACTCCTCATATGATATTATGGATTAATTGGAAATGACCAATGTACATGTATTGTAAGGACCATATATTGTAAGTACACCAAGGACTATCATGAAGAATGTCTCTTAATGTAAAGATCTTAATGTAAATATAGATGTTATATTTTAATAAACCAGTTGGTTGTCAACATTAAACAGTCTTTTTTTCCGGGGTGGGTGGGTGTCCCTACCAATATTGAGACCAAACCTATGCCCTTGGTTTGAGTGTAATCTCCCCCTTCTTGTTAACAGACTCTCTGACCACTCCTAAATCCCACTTATTCTTCCCGCTGACCTGCACCTCATAGTAAAATCTCCCTGAGGAGAAACCCTGATTTCCCAGGATTGTTGCATAAAAAGTGAATCTTTTTGGGGTGTTGGTGAAATTATGCTTTTTCCTTCCACAAGTCATTTGTTTTCCATCATCAGACAGGATGAGACAAGGATGAGCTGTATCAGGATCCATCTTTCAGACCGGTCTGATTTCTGTCAGGTCAACTCCACAGAGAACTCCGTTTCCCAGAGCACAACGCAGCCTACTAATATGGACTACACACCTCTAGACTACACATATCCACACTCACAGACTTTGTCATGTTTACAATCACCTGACTTCTAATCACACACCTGAACACAATCACTCCACACGGAATTTAAGGACTACAGTTTCACACTCACATTGTGAAGTAATCACTCAGTGTGCATGTACCTGACATTATGCATTGTCTTTATACATTGCTTATCTGGTTTTGATCTTTCCTCTCTTCCTGGTTTTTGCTATTGAGTTGTGCCCAGTTTATACGGTTTGCACGTCGTCTGATCTTTTGCCTGCTTGTGGATTACGACCTTGCTTCACGATTTGGATTTGTTTGATTGTGTGTTAGAAAATAAACTCGCAGTGCATTTGCATCTCCTTCTGCCTACTTTACTGTATATGACAGTTTCACTTATACTCCCACTGTGAAGTCACTTCTTGCTCAGTTCTTATTAATGTTGGAAGGCGGCTCCACATATTAACACACAAACGTTCTCATGTACCCACACTTTATTAAACCTGTATAAACTAAAGCTATTATTAATGAAACACTTGTTCTTTTTTCCAGTTGAATATTCTGATTGATGAAGTATAAAAACAAAGTCAAAAAGTGTTGGAGATGAAAAATACTAACGGAATGATGACTTCCTGTTTCACAGGGGTATAAATATGAGGTAACACATAGGCCAAATTCCCTTAGTCATTCATAACAATGGGTAAGCTTTGATGTGCGACAAAACGTTGTTGAGCTTCACAAAATGGGAAGTGGCTAGAAGAAAATAGCACAAGCATTGAAAATGTACATTTCCACCATCAGGGCAATAATTAAGAAGTTCCAGTCAACTGGAAATGTTATGAATCAACCTGGAACTGGACGTGTGTCTATATCGTCTCAACACATTGTGTAGAGGACGGTTCGAGTGGCCAAAAAATCTCCAAGGATCACAGCTGGAGAATTGCAGAAGTTTGGTGCACACAGAGAGGTAGCCATATGGAAAAATTACCTCATGCTCACGGTTAAATATGGTGGTGGCTCTTTAATGTTTTGGGGCTGTTTTTCTGGAAGAGGACCTGGATACATTTTGTTATAGTATACATGGCATCATGGACTCTATCAAATATCAACAGATATTAAATGAAAACCTGACTGCCTCTGCCAGAAAGCTTCAAATGGGCCGTGGTTGGATCTTCCAGCAGGACAATGATCCACAACAAACATCAAAATCAACACAAAAATGGTTTACTGAACACAAAATCAAGCTCCTGCCATGACCATCCCAGTCCCCTGACCTGATACTCATAGAAAACCTGTGGGGTGAACTGAAGAGGAGAGTCCGTCAGCGTGTACCTTGAAATGTGAAGGATGTGGAGAGATTCTGTATGGACGAACGGTCTCAGATCCCTCGCCATGTATTCTCCAACCTCATCAGGGATTATAGGAGAAGACTCAGAGCTGTTATCTTGGCAAAGGGAGGTAGCACAAAGTATTGACTAAAAGGGTGCCAATAATTGTTGCACACATATTTCACAAAGATATTTTTTGGATTAACCTGCAATTGTTTAATATCCATGAGAGCAGAGTATTTTTGTGCATTTTGTTTAACAAAAGATCAAAAGGTTTAAACAATAAAACTATTTTTCACAGCCTTCTTTGCTCATATTTACCGAAAGTGCCAATATTAGTGGAGGGCACTGTATACAAATATATATATGCAAACACACACACACACACACACACACACACACATACACACACATACACACACACACACACACACACACACACACACACACACACACACACACACACACACACACACACAGAAGATTCTACTACTTAAGCCTACTTATTAAATTATTTCTCTACGAAAAAGGTTTTACACACGAGAGATGATCAGTGGTGCTGAGTTTTTACCTCCATCATTATTAGAAGGACAGAAGTATGGATAGAGTTTCTCAGTGAAAGACTGACCAGTGAAAGAGTAGATATGAGACCTGGCGTCAACATCATAAAAGGAGACCAGACCCTCATCATAATCCACAAACACACCCACCTTCTGGGGTTTCTCTCTCAGGGAGAGGGAGATACAGGGTTCATCACAAGCAGTATACTCATTCCCGTTCCTCAGAATCACGGTCCAGAATCCATCCTGAGGTTTAAGTGCAATTTTCCCCTTCCTGTTAACAGACTCTCTGACCACTCCTAAATCCCACTCAGTCTTCCTGCTGACCTGCACCTCATAGTAAAACCTCCCTGAGGAGAAACCCTGATTTCCCAGGATTATTGCATGATAAGTGAATCTTTTTGGGGTGTCTGGGAGATTCTGCTTTGTGTCTCCATGCGTCACTTGTTTTCCATCATCAGACAGGATGAGACGAGGAGAAGCTGTATCAGGATCCAGAGTCACATCCACTGAGAGAAACACACAGTATGTGATGAGAATGCAGATAAATAATAATAACTAATAATCTAGTGCATCACAATACTTATCATTTTATAAGCAGATTTGTGGAATATTAAAATATATGTATTGGGCATAAATAATGGAAATGTGTGCTTGGGTAAAGACTTTTACATTTCATAAGTACGTGGTAGATTTATCAGCTAAAGAAGTGCAGTAACAGACTTCCCAACATAGAAAATTATATAGAGTATTATGTTTAGTGCATTAGTGCATGGAGTTAATAGGAAGATGTACTAAAGATACTAATTAAATAATGGGGGAAACTTTAAAATATATATTTTTAAATAATATATATAATACATAGGAAACAGAAACTGCAGCGTACCTGCATACTGCTGAATCCTCTTCAGTTCTGTGGGGACTAATTACAACACAACAGGACATTTATTATATTAAATATGCTTTTAATGTAAACTTGGAATTAGAAAGCTACAACAAAGCTCTAAAAATCATTAACACAAATTTACTTTCATTCATCGATCAATAAACCAAGAAACTAATCAATAACTTTTCATACTGTCTCTAACAAAATAATTCCCTTGTTACAGACTTCTCAGTTTCTCACCTTTTTCCTTCAGTTTCTCATTCAGAGTTACACTGAGTTTCTCATTCAGAGTCTTCTGAAGCTGAGACAGAGTCGTCCTCAGAGTTTCCACACTCGGTTCAGTTTTAATCCTGATCTCAGTCCAGTTCTTGGTGTGTGGAGCGATGCACAGTGACGGATAAATCTACAGTAGAACGGGAGAGAGGAGAAATCCCTCAGCTGATGTTCTGTGATCTTCTGCATTGTGGTTGAGTGATTGAGAGAGGAACACTGACCTGTAGGAGGTGGAGATGATCGTCAGTGTGTGAGAGCTGCTCCAGCTCAGTGTCTCTCCTCTTTAGCTCATCGATTTCCTGTTCCAGCTCTTTAATGAGTCCTTCAGCCTGCTTCTCTGCTGCTTTCTGCTTCCTCTCCATCACCTCCAGCAGCTCAGCCTGACTCCTCTCAATGGAACGAATCAGAGCTGTGAAGACTTCAATACTGTCTGATTTCTCCTTCTCTGTGTTTCTCTAAAGAAGGAAGAACATCTCACTTTCATCAACTAACAATGAAGATGTGCACTTCCTTACATTCTACAAAACTAAACAAAGTACAAAATGCAGCAGATATGAACTACATCATGTTTGACCCACTTTGCTGAGCTCTACTGAGTGATTAATCTCCTGGATCTTCTTCAGTCGCTCCTGGATCATCTGCTGCAGCTCCGTCTGTGTTTTCCCCAGCTGACTCTGTGTACAGAAATCAAAAACACACAACCGTTTATCTTCTAAATTTGAATTCATTTGCATTCTTCATAAGAATATTTAACACTGATGTTGGTGTCTCACCTTCCTCTGTCCACTCTCCTCCTCTAATGGAATAACGTTGTGATTCTTGTGGTCTGTCACAGTACAGAACCGACACACACACTTCTGATCATCTCTACAGAACATCTCCAGAGGTTTCTCATGCTCCTGGCAAATGTATTTCTCCAGGTTCTCCACTGCATTTAATACTTTGTGTTTCTTATATTTTTGAACATTATTATGAAGATCTAAATGAGATGAACAGAGAGTCACACCACAATCCAGACAGGATTTCAAGGCCTCCTGCTTCACACCAGTGCAGAAGTCACAAAGAATCTGAGACTTATCTGAGACTGTTTTCTTCTTGAAGTGATCTGCGACCTCTCTCAGTGTTATATTAATCTTGATTTCTGGTCTCTTGGTGAATTTCTCTTCGCAATATGGACAATAATAATGTTGACGCGTATCCCAGCTTTGTGTGAGGCAGCTGTTGCAGAAGCTGTGTCCACATGGAGTGGTGACGGGGTCAGTGAACACTTCCATACAGATAGAACACTGTAACTGCTCTTCAGTCAGGAGGCTGCTGGATTCACCTGCAACTGGTGGACAGATTAAGAGAAATAATTGTAAAAATTATACTATAAAATATGTTTTAAAAATAACAACCCCAAAACAAGAAAGTATTCATTTAGATAATTTTATAAAAGAAATATTGAGTAACCTTTTTCCTCCTAGTCACACATCATTCACACAAAGTGTTGGAGCTCAAATGTGTTTTATAGGTTAAGGAAAATTTGATCCTGATCATATTTGTTTGACAAAAGTCTCTTCTACAAAATATGAGGTGTGTATTAGAAGTGTGCATCAGGACTGGGATCCTGTGGGGTCCAACACAAAGTCATGGGAGCAGGCAGATTTTACATTTCTGCAGGTGGAAGCAGGAGGTCAGATATGAACCTTGTAAGAATGACCATGTCTTTAACATAGAAACGCACTGGACATGGTGGGTTCTTGTGCAGAGCTGCGTGACTCATTTACCATGTTCATTCATTCATCTTCACTATCTAGTGTCTTTATCCTGGTCAGAGTCCCTATGGTTTAAATTACTATTTACTTATATTGTGAGAAATAGAACGAACTTCAAGTTCATTAGGAAATATCATGGGCATGTACAAAGATAAATAACTACAAGAGAGGTTAGGTTTGGCCAAATGGAGCAGGAAGGATTCCTTCAGGAGCAGGCAGGAGTGGGATTATTAAAAGATACATCTCTAGTACAAGACACCATCCCATCAGAGCACAGTGGTTTCTTCTTAACCATGTTTCTGAAAACCATTTAATTTAATAATCAGAAATCTGCTTTAACTAGCTTGAAGTGAATTGAAGTCTTTAAGGTTTATCTGGGATTCACATGAGGTTTTCTGAAGTCATCACTGATTTAGAAACTGATATATAGTTAAATTCACACCTATTCAAGTATAAACTGTGTAACTTACATTCAGTAGCTGTATGCATGCTGTTCTTTCTGCGTTGTCTTAGTTGTGAAGATAAAGATTCAGCCATGTCCTCTTTCCTTCTCCTTTTTAACCCTTCCAGAAACAAATCAATATTCAGTTCACAGACTGACACACATTATATGGTCAAAAAAAAAATCACACCCATTTACTGAGCATTCTTACAGCTCTCAGTCAGTAACTGTAGTTTATCGTTTCTTACTTCCTGGTGTTAGTAGGAATGTTTGCACCTCACTCAGTAACATTCTTGTAACAGACACAAGAACACTTTTAAATGTTTCATTAATCTTAACTATCAAGTTTATTTATTGAGCATGAAATTTAATTTCTCACTTTTTCCCACTTGGTACAGAAATACGTCTTTATCTGACACCGCTACTCAGTTCGGGTTAATAAACCAATAACCCAAAATCCTGGCCCAAATTCTGAACTATTAATAAAAATATTAAATAAATACATACCTTTATTCTTCTCTTTGTCAAAACTCATCTTGTTTATTCTCTTCTCAGATCCACTCGATCCGGAGTAATTAAATTCAGCATTTGTTTTAAAAAGACATCTTTCTGGTCTACGTGAGCTTTCAGACGGGTCTGGTTTCACTTTCAGTTATACACTAGTAGGCGGAGACTCATTTTAACACCTGAGAACCCCAGGTACATGACTAACCTGCGTCATGTTGGCCCCCACCCAACGCAAAACATCGGCAAAGTAGTCTCACTTGTTTGTGCTCCGTTTGTGCCGATAAAAGCTTTGTTTGTGCTGCTTCCTTTTTTTAAAAATATTAGACATTGAATTATGGTGTATACACACACACACACACACACACACACACACACACACACACACACGGCCTATGTATGTATAAACACAGAGCTACAGCAAACAGATTATGGTGCGTGTATTTATTTATGACAATGTTAATATTACTACTGTTATTCACATAACAACATGTACAGTAACAAGTAAAAACACTCACCTTGGAGTTCGTGTTACATTTCACACATCGGGCGTAGGTTTGGTCTCAATATTGGTAGGGACACCCACCCCGGAAAAAAAAGGACTGTTTAATGTTGAAAACCGACTGGTTTATTAAAATGTAACATCTATATTTACATTAAGATCTGTATTTACATTTAAATACAAATTAAACAAAGCAAGAGATCAAAGACTAAAAGAAAGTAAACCATGAAATTACTTGTTAATGGAAAAGAGAAAAAAAGAAAAAAAATGTTTTGCATCCAACATCAACAATCTTCATGATAGTCCTTGGTGTCTATTTAAACAATCCAAACAGATGCCTACGTCGGTCATTGACACATACAAACTGTTGGAAAATATCTTTAAAATATACTTGGTCAGGGCCTCTTGATGTCCATGGCATACAGCTTTGTGGCGGCTAAAGCTACCTGTGTCATTCTTCCAATTATTGAAACCCTTTTTGCATAAGGCAGGGTCATTCTTTTTCCAAAGTGGTCTTTTTTATGCTGTATGATTTGACACACTCAAAACAAAGAACCTTTTCAGTGTTGGACTGTAGTGAAGCCATGAATACTGACTGTACCAGTTCGCCTGAAACCGTCAAATCTTGATTGGAAGTTGCTGTAGTTCGTATGGCTTATTCCCCATGTCCATGACACTGCTACACTGACATGCTTCAGGATCATCCTCACTCACACTGACTGTCTCCCAAAGAGAAAACTAAACTTAACCTGGTCTGTAACAACATTTGCAAATTATTCTTTTGCATCCTGTGTTATAATAACTTGCAACTAAGTTAACATTAAAATAGGTAGACTATGGTACTTACAATAAATGTAAATTGGTCATTTACAATTAATCCATAATATCATATGAGGAGTTCATTTGCAAAAACAGATATCCACCATTTTAATTCATTTTCATAAATCATTTTTTAAATTGTGCATTCCAGGTAATACAAATCAAGCTGCAATTGGGTTGTTTTGATTACATTTATTTTCACTTAATTAAAACAAACCAACTGCAGTTTGATTGATATTACCTGGAATGCGCAATAAAAAAAACATGATTTTTACATATTCATAATGCATTGATGAAGATATAAACATATAGTTAAACTTTGGATCCCATTTATTTTTGAGGGAAATGTTAATATTCAATGAATAGGATCTTATGTTGTTTTTATGTAAGATTTTTTTTCAAAACAAACTCATGACCAATATGTTGACTTTCAAAGGTTATACTGTGTATTTGTTGAACATCCTAAAGACTGACTTTAATGCTGATGCCTCCCTACAGTTCTAAAATATATTTCATAATTAGGACCTCACCTGAAACCCTGAAGACACAGCTGTTTCATCCTGCTCTACTTCAGCCTGCTGCTGTGTTTCCTGCATACAAACTCCTATTACTTACGCTTTGGGTGGGGAAAAAGCTCCTGATGTCTTGTCGTTTTTTGGGTGGAATGATATCTACAAAGTACAAAACGTGTTGGCATGGGAAAAAATACTTTATGTATGCCGTGCCGTGCAGGCAATAGAGGAAAGGGATTAAAGTAATCAGAAAGACTAAATTTTCACCCATGCTTGAGGTATGAACTGACAGCCTTGATAACTTAGTTACCATTGTCAGCCAATCAGACCTCGCCTTCGGGTCTGTACTCTACACTGGCAGTTTGATATTTGCATGTAAGGTGAGCCTTCAGATAGCTCCTCCCTGTCAGCCAATCAAATGCGAACGAGTTCGCGCAAATATTGGTAGGGACAATTCTGCCCTCCCAAAATATAAAAGTCTAGCTCCTAAAAGGAATCCAGATAAACCTGAGTAAAAAAAACGTTTTAACGTGTAATCACAGGGTACAGAACTGTAGGGAGGCATCAGCATTAAAGTCAGTCTTTAGGATGTTCAGCAAATATACAGTATAACCTTTGAAAGTCAACATATTGGTCGAGTTTTTTTTTTATTAAACATAGGCCTATATGAAGAGTTCATTTGCAAAAACAGATATCTCCATTCTTATGAATATTTAAAAATTATGCTTTTTTTTATTGCACATTCCAGGTAATATCAATCAAACTGCAGTTGGTTTGTTTTAATTACGTGAAAATAAATGTAATCAAAACAACCCAATTGCAGCTTGATTTGTATTACCTGGAATGCACAATTTAAAAAACGATTCATGAAAATGAATTAAAATGGTGGATATGTTTTTGCAAATGAACTCCTCATATGCTATTATGGATTAATTGTAAATGACCAATGTACATGTATTGTAAGTGCCATATATTGTAAGTACACCAAGGACTATCATGAAGAATGTCTCTTAATGTAAAGATCTTAATGTAAATATAGATGTTATATTTTAATAAACCAGTTGGTTGTCAACATTAAACAGTCCTTTTTTTCCGGGATGGGTGGGTGTCCCTACCAATATTGAGACCAAACCTACGCCCTTGGTTTGAGTGTAATCTGCCCCTTCTCGTTAACAGACTCTCTGACCACTCCTAAATCCCACTGAGTCTTCCCGCTGACCTGCACCTCATAGTAAAATCTCCCTGAGGAGAAACCCTGATTTCCCAGGATTGTTGCATAAAAAGTGAATCTTTTTGGGGTGTTGGGGAAATTCTGCTTTTTCCTTCCACAAGTCATTTGTTTCCCATCATCAGACAGGATGAGACAAGGATGAGCTGTATCACTATCCATCTTTCAGACCGGTCTGATTTCTGTCAGGTCAACTCCACAGAGAACTCCATTTCCCAGAGCACAACACAGCCTACTAATATGGACTACACACCTCTAGACTACACATCTCCACACCCACGGACTTTGTCCTGTTTACAATCACCTGACTGTAAACCTGTATGAACTAAAGCTATTATTAATGAAACACTTGTTCTTTTATCCAGTTGAATATTCTGATTGATGAAGTATAAAAAACAAAGTCAAAAAGTGTTGGAGATGAAAAATACTAACGGAATGATGACTTCCTATTTCACAGGGGTATAAATATGAGGGAACACATAGGCCAAATTCCCTTAGTCATTCATAACAATGGGTAAGCTGTGATGTGCGGCAAAACGTTGTTGAGCTTCACAAAATGGGAAGTGGCTAGAAGAAAATAGCACAAGCATTGAAAATGTACATTTCCACCATCAGGGCAATAATTAAGAAGTTCCAGTCAACTGGAAATGTTATGAATCAACCTGGAATTGGACGTGTGTCTATATCGTCTCAACACATTGTGTAGAGGACGGTTCGAGTGGCCAAAAAATCTCCAAGGATCACAGCTGGAGAATTCCAGAAGTTAGTTGTATTTTGGGGTCAGAAAGTCTCCGAAACTACAATCCGAAGTCACCTACATCACCACAAGTTGTTTGGAAGGGTTTCAAGAAAAAAGCCTCTACTCTCATCCAAAAACAAACTTCTTTAGTTTGCCAGACACTACTGGAATTCCAAATGGGATCGGGTTCTGTGGTCCGATGAAACCAAAATTTCATGTCCGATGAGTTTTTTGCCAATAAACACCAGAGGTGGTTTTGGTACACACAGAGAGGGAGCCATATGGAAAAATTACCTCATGCTCACGGTTAAATATGGTGGTGGCTCTTTAATGTTTTGGGGCTGTTTTTCTGGAAGAGGACCTGGATACATTTTGTTATAGTATACATGGCATCATGGACTCTATCAAATATCAACAGATATTAAATGAAAACCTGACTTCCTCTGCCAGAAAGCTTCAAATGGGCAGTGGTTGGATCTTCCAGCAGGACAATGATCCACAACATACATCAAAATCAACACAAAAATGGTTTACTGAACACAAAATCAAGCTCCTGCCATGGCCATCCCAGTCCCCCGACTTGAACCCGATAGAAAACCTGAGGAGTGAACTGAAGAGGAGAGTCCAGTAGAATGGACCTTGAAATGTGAAGGATCTGGAGAGATTCTGTATGGAGGAACGGTCTCAGATCCCTCGCCATGTATTCTCCAACCTCATCAGGGATTATAGGAGAAGACTCAGAGCTGTTATCTTGGCAAAGGGAGGTAGCACAAAGTATTGACTAAAAGGGTGCCAATAATTGTTGCACACATATTTAACAAAGATATTTTTTGGATTAACCTGCAATTGTTTAATATCCATGAGAGCAGAGTATTTTTGTGCATTTTGTTTAACAAAAGATCAAAAGGTTTAAACAATAAAACAATTTTCACGGCCTTCTTTGCTCATATTTACCAAAAGTGCCAATATTAGTGGAGGGCACTGTATACAAAAATATATATGCAAACACACACACACACACACACACACACACACACACACACACACAGAAGATTCTGCCTACTTATAAAATGATTTCTCTACTAAAAAGGTGAATTCAAGGTTTATTATACATTGTACTGTTTTTAATAGACATACACAATACACTCCAGATAACCATAAAATTATATTAAAATTCATGATCATTACTGTGTAGTGATATCTGTTTTGAAAAAAATATCTTTCACTCTGCCTTTCTTTCACTCTATCTTTCAAATATCTTTCATACACTACTGATTTTGTGAGGGGTAAATTTTACAGACGAGAGATGATCAGTGGTGCTGAGTTTTTACCGCCATCATTTGGACAAGGACTGAAGTATGGATAGAGTTTCTCAGTGAAAGACTGACCAGTGAAAGAGTAGATATGAGACCTGGCCTCAATGTCATAAAAGGAGACCAGACCCTCATCATAATCCACAAACACGCCCACCTTCTGGGGTTTCTCTCTCAGGGAGAGGGAGATACAGGGATCATCACAAGCAGTATACTCATTCCCCTTCCTCAGAGCCACAGCACAGAATCCATCCTGAGGTGAAAGTGAAATTTTCCCCTTCCTGTTAACAGACTCTCTGACCACTCCTAAATCCCACACAGTCTTCCTGCTGACCTGCACCTCATAGTAAAACCTCCCTAAGGTGAAACCCTGATTTCCCAGGACAACTGGATTATAAGTGAATCTTTTCGGGGTGTCTGGGAGATTCTGCTTTTTGTCTCCACACGTCACTTGTTTTCCATCATCAGACAGGATGAGAAAGTAATTAGCTGTATCAGGATCCAGAGTCACATCCACTGAGAGAAACACACAGTATGTGATGAGAATGCAGATAAATAACAATAATTAATAATCTAGTATATCACAATAATTATCATTTTACAAGCAGATTTGTGGAACATTAAAATATATATATTGGGCATAAATAATAGAACTGTGTGCTTGGGTAAAGGCTTTGTTACGCCCTCGTCGGCAGATGGCACTGCAGCCTGGCTTCTGAGTGCGCGTGTGCACGAGACTTTTGTGTATGGACACGCGCCATTGTTTGTTTTGATTCTCTCCTTGTTTAAGCATTGGTTCATGTTCGAGGGTGTGTCTTAATATACTCCAGGTGTCTGTATTTTAGTTTGAGTATGCTGATTATTTAAACTCCTCGTGTGGCTGCGCACGTCGCACAGTATTTATCTTGAATGAGCGTTTGAATGGTGAATACGTTATGTGTGCTAAGCGGTCTTGTTTTCATGTCCTGTTTAGTTTCCTGCCTCGCATCCAGCTTCTCGTTTTCCTGGCTAGACCGCGTTTTCCTTGTTTATTGAATTACGTTTAAAATAAAGACTTTGATCTGCACCTGCTTCTGCTCAAGTCCCGTGTCGTGACAGGCTTTTACATTTCATAAGTAACATGCAGTAACAAACTTCCCAACATAGCAAATTATATAGAGTATTATGTTTAGTGCATTATTGCATGGAGGTAACAGGGAGGTGTACTAAAGATACTAATAATGGGGAGAACTTTATATAAAATATATATTTTTAAATAGTAATATATATATATATATATATATATATACACACACACACAGGAAACAGAAACTGCAGTGTACCTGCATACTGCTGAATCCTCTTCAGTTCTGTGGAGACTAATTACAACACAACAGGACATTTATTATATTAAATATGCTTTTAATGTAAACTTGGAATTAGAAAGCTACAACAAAGCTACAAAAATCATTAACACAAATTTACTTTCATTCATTGATCAATAAACCAACAAACTAATCAATAACTTTTCATACAGTCTCTAACAAAATAATTCCCTTGTTACAGACTTCTCAGTTTCTCACCTTTTTCCTTCAGTTTCTCATTCAGAGTTACACTGAGTTTCTCATTCAGAGTCTTCTGAAGCTGAGACAGAGCCGTCGTCAGAGCTTCCTCACTCAGTTCCGTGTTAATCCTGATCTCAGTCCAGTTCTTGGTGTGTGGAGCGATGCACAGTGACGGATAAATCTACAGTAGAACAGGAGAGAGGAGAAATCCCTCAGCTGATGTTCTGTGATGTTCTGGATTGTGGTTGAGTGATTGAGAGAGGAACACTGACCTGTAGGAGGTGGAGATGATAGTCAGTGTGTGAGAGCTGCTCCAGCTCAGTGTCTCTCCTCTTTAGCTCATCGATTTCCTGTTGCAGGTCTTTAATGAGTCCTTCAGCCTGCTTCTCTGCTGCTTTCTGCTTCCTCTCCATCACCTCCAGCAGCTCAGCCTGACTCCTCTTAATGGAGCGAATCAGAGCAGTGAAGACTTGAATACTGTCTGATTTCCCCTTCTCTGTGTTTCTCTAAAGAAGGAAGAACATCTCACTTTCATCAACTAACAGTGAAGATGTGCATTTCCTTTAATTCTACAAAACTAAACATAAAGTACAAAATGCAGCAGATATGAACTACATCATGTTTGACCCACTTTGCTGAGCTCTACTGAGTGATTAATCTCCTGGATCTTCTTCAGTCGCTCCTGGATTATCTGCTGCAGCTCTGTCGGTGTTTTCCCCAGCTGACTCAGCACAGAAATAAAAAAAAGAACACAATCATTTATCTTCAAAATTTGAATTAATTTACATTCTTCATAAGAATATTTAACACTGATGTTGGTATCTCACCTTCCTATCTCCACTCTCCTCCTCTAATGGAACCTTGTGATTCTTGTGGTCTGTCACAGTACAGAACCGACACACACACTTCTGATCATCTCTACAGAACATCTCCAGAGGTCTCTCATGCTCCTGGTATATGTATTTATCCACATTCTCCACTGCATTTATTAGTTTGTGTTTCTTATATTTTGGAACATTATTATGAGACTCTAAATGAGATGAACAGAGAGTCACACCACAATCCAGACAGGATTTCAAGGCCTTCTGCTTCACATCAGTGCAGAAGTCACAAAGAATCTGAAACTTATCTGAGACTGTTTTCTTCTTGAAGCGATCTGCAACCTCTCTCAGTGTTATATTAATCTTGATTTCAGGTCTCTTGGTGAATTTCTCTTTGCAATATGGACAATAATAATATTGACTCGTATCCCAGCTTTGTGTGAGGCAGCTGTTGCAGAAGCTGTGTCCACATGGAGTGGTGACGGGATCAGTGAACACTTCCAGACAGATAGAACACTGTAACTGCTCTTCAGTCAGGAGGCTCCTGGATTCACCTGCAACTGGTGGATAGATTAAGAGAAATAATTGTAAAAATTGCACAATAAAATAAATATTTAAAATAACAACCCCAAAACAAGAAAGTATTAATTTAGATTATTTTATCAAAGAAATATTGAGTAACCTTTTTCCTCCTAGTCACACATCATTCACACAAAGTGTTGGAGCTCAAATGTGTTTTAAAGGTTATGGAAAATTGGACCTTGATCATATTTGTTTGACAAAAGTCTCTTCTACAAAATATGAGGTGTGTATTAGAAGTGTGCATCAGGACTGGGATCCTGTGGGGCAACACAAAGTCACTGGAGCAGGCAGATTTTACGTTTCTGCAGGTGGAAGCAGGAGGTCAGATTTGAACCTTGTAAGAATGACCATCTCTTTAACATAGAAACGAACTGGACATGGTGGGTTCTTGTGCAGAACTGCGTGACTCATTTACCATGTTCATTCATTCATCTTCACTATCTAGTATCTTTATCCTGGTCAGAGTCCCTATGGTTTAATTTACTATTTACTTATATTGTGAAAAACAGAACCAACTAAGTTCATTGGGAAACATCATGGGCATGTACAAAGATAAATAACTACAAGAGAGGTTAGGTTTGGCCAAATGGAGCAGGAAGGATTCCTTCAGGAACAGGCAGGAGTGGGATTATAAAAAAGATACATCTCTAGTACAAGACACCATCCCATCAGAGCACAGTGGTTTCTTCTTAACCATGTTTCTGAGAACCATTTAATTTAATAATCAGAAATCTGCTTTAACTAGCTTGAAGTGAATTGAAGTCTTTAAGGTTTATCTGGGATTCACATGAGGTTTTCTGAAGTCATCACTGATTTAGAAACTGATATATAGTTAAATTCACACCTATTCAAGTATAAACTGTGTAACTTACAGTCAGTAGCTGTATGCATGCTGTTCTTTCTGCGTTGTCTTAGTTGTGATGATAAAGATTCAGCCATGTCCTCTTTCCTTCTCCTTTTTAACCCTTCCAGAAACAAATCAATATTCAGTTCACAGACTGACACACATTATATGGTTAAAAAAATAAATCACAGGCATTTACTGAGTATTCTTACAGCTCTCAGTCAGTAACTGTAGTTTATAATTTCTTACTTTCCGGTGTTAGTAGGAATGTTTGCACCTCACCCAGTAACATTCTTGTAACAGACACAAGAACACTTTTAAATGTTTCATTCATCTTAACTATCAAGTTTGTTTATTGAGCATGAAATTTAATTTCTCACTTTTTTGACCTTGGTACAGAAGTACGTCCTTATCTGACACTGCTATTCAGTTCGGTTTAATAAGCCAAAATCCTGGCCCAACTTCTGAACTATGAAAAAATATTAAACAAAGTGTATACCTGAAGGATAAATCAAATAATTATTGATGAATTTATTTCAGTTACACACACCAATTTAATGAACTAAACTGGCCTACAGTATAAGTTTGTTCTGTTGGTTCTTCTTCTGCAATGAGCCGTTTACTCTCTAATGTGGTGGCGTTCATGTAGTCACATCGTAATTATGATAGTTCCGACAGGCAGAAAAATATGCCATCACGCTATCAAACAAATGTTTACCAGATTATCAAGATGAATTGTCCTGCTCCTGTTGAAATCATATAAGAGTCTATGAGATTTCTGATTACCCACAATCCCACCCATTTACAAATGCTATATAAATTACAGATATAAACTACACAGAATGTAGTTTTTTGGTAAAATGACATTAAGGCTACTTTCTGTAACGGATCTGGACTGGAGGCGGATGCACGTGCAGATCAAGGTCTTTATTAAACACACAATGATAAACAAAAGTAAACGCGGTCTTCACCGGGAAACGTGGCAGAAAACGAGAACATTCAAGGTATGGAAACAAACGAGACAACCGATCCAAACAATACTAACGAGTATAAACTAGAATACTGAGCCGAGTGCTCAGTAACCAAGGCGTTTAAATAGATACCCCAGTCAACGAAAAACATCGACACCTGTGGCAAATGAGTCACTTCACTCAATTGTTGAGAAGGAATCGAGTGAACCAAAACAATGTCACGTGACTCGTCCGGAGCCGAGCCACAGTGCCATCTGCTGGCCGTGGTGTAACACTTTCACACTTGGCTTTCTCTCCCCTCAGTCCTAGCTAGTATTGGCCAACTAACTAACCTAAATGTTGGTGTCTAGATTAGATTTATTATTATTATCAGTAATGCAGTTGAAATACAGAAGCAACAGTTAAAGGGGAATGTCAAATCCCGTATCAGTTTATGGTACAGGAATCGTAACGTGTGTAACGAATCACACACATTGTTCATTTTAGTTACAGAAACATTGGAATTATTTTCAGCTCATTATCTCCTCATATTCACTTATTAACAAGACTCATTTTTTCAATATTATCCACGGATAATATGTCATATGATTACCTGTAAAAAAAATGTTTTGGCAGTTGAGAAAAAAACTCCCTTTAGGGTGCAGATACTGTTTAGGGTCTGTGAGGCCACCTACAGCAAATCACCAGCTGAAAAAGAAGGCATTGCATATTGGTACAAATCTCACACACACACACTTCTTCTTCTTAGCATTATTCCTGTGCTATGGCAGGGTCCACTTAGATTTTATTTCGCACAGGTTTTATGACGAATGCCCTTCATGACGTCACCCTTCCATTTTTTATCCAGGCTTGGGACCAGCACTGACTACAACCCCAGTGGCTAGGGTTCCCTGCTAGGAATTGAACCTGGGCCACGGTGGTGAGCGCAAGGGATCCTTAGCCACTGGACCACCATAGAACATACAAAGCTCTCACACACTGCTAACCTGAAAATAGCATTTCATATATATAATAGTGGTTTAGTACAAGCACTTCAGAGCACTCTCATTATTCTATCCTGCTTTATTCTATACTGTATTAACAATCTTTCCGTAATAATCCTTTTTACCTTCAGAGAACGAGTCTGCGAGTGTTGTCTAATTTCCGTGACAATTTGCTGTCTCCTGGCTGGGTTGCGCGCGTCTTTTAAGCTTTTCTGGACAACAAGCAAACCGGAGGATGCTCGTGGAAAAATTTCAGCCTGAAAGTCCGGGTTAACACGCAGAAGTTTTCCCCTTTATTGTGCAGAGCAAAAGACTTATGCAGTCTTACCAGTGACTGGAAGGAATCATCAAGAATTTAGAATTAGAATTTTATGAAGTCATTGTGTATTGCTGTCTCTATGGAAGGGAGTCAATGATTTAAAATTAGAATTTTATGAAGTCATTGACTACGTTTACATGGACAGCAATAATCTAATTATTGACCTTAATCTAAGTAAGGTAATAATGTGATTAAGGTGTTTACATGAGTCGCTTTTAGAATACTCCAGTCATGTACCCGTTTTACATGTTATTGATCATAATTAGATTAAGAGCCCGCATCATTACGTCACCGCGCCATGCCGTCCGACGTCCCTCCAGAATTTCACGCATCAACATACAGTTCGTCCTCGTTATGGTACCATATACAGTTATGGGTGTTTTTATTTAAATTTTTTACGAACGCTTCAAGTGCGGTTAATTATTAGTCATGCTATACGTGCAAATAGACGACTGCTTGAAGCCGTGGGCTGCGTCTCAAATTGCATACTTACCTACTGTATAGTAGCCGAGATGCATGTACTTTTCCCCACTACCGGCCTATAGTAGGCAAGTATGCAGTTTGGGACACAGCCGAACTCTCTTGTTCGCCGTAAAGCGTAAAACTGCCGTGTGTGATCGTGTCCTGTCGCAAAATGCGGTGAAAATGCTCACACAATGTTCATAATGTGATTAAGGTGTTTACATGTCTGTAATGCACGTCCATAATACGATTAAAACAGGAGTAATCCACCTGTCTTAATTCGATTAGAGCTTAATTAGATTATGACCATAATTAGATTAAGGTTGGTGTTTACATGGTAGTTTCTTAATCAAATTATGGTCTTAATTAGATTAAGAGTGGATTATTGTTGTCCATGTAAACGCAGTCATTGACTGATTTTATTTCGCACAGGTTTTATGCTGAATGCCCTTCATGACGTCACCCTTCCATTTTTTATCCAGGCTTGGGACCAGCACTGACTACAACCCCAGTGGCTAGGGTTCCCTGCTGGGAATTGAACCTGGGCCACGGTGGTGAGTGCAAGGGATCCTTAGCCGCTGGACCACCATAGAACATATTAGTATTCTAAAAGCGACTCATGTAAACACCTTAATCACATTATTACCTTACTTAGATTAAGGTCAATAATTAGATTATTGCTGTCCATGTAAACGTAGTCACTGTGTATTGCTGTCTGTGTGGAATGATATAAGAAATGAGCATATTACACTGAGAGAAGTATTACATGGAGTGATTTCTTATAATAAATTCCAGAAATGTCGCCTCTGCGACGGCAGACATATTGGTGTTTTTTAGATCACAGCTTCAAAACTAAGATATATGCTGACGGATATATATACAGTATCTCACAAAAGTGAGTACACCCCTCACATTTTTGTAAATAGTTGATTATATCTTTTCATGTGATAACACTGAAGAAATGACACTTTGCTACAATGTAAAGTAGTGAGTGTACAGCTTGTGTAACAGTGTAAATTCTCTTCTCAAAATAATTCAACACACACCAATTAATGTCTAAACCGCCTGCAACAAAAGTGAGTACACCCCTAAGTGAAAATGTCCAAATTGGGCCCAATTAGCCATTTTCCCACATATATGTATATATGTATATATGTATCTTTTGCTGTACTGAATACCCCGCAGTGTTCTGCAGTTACAACTCTGTTATCAGATATTGGTCATGGCAATGCAGCGAATCTCCCCAGCAAGGAGCCTCTGGGTAGCTATAATATGTTTATGCGTGATGGTGTGTCATTGTAAAGTATCCGTCACAGATTGATTATAAAAACGCTGTTTCTTCTCAAGGCTGTCCAGACGCTCTCCGAAGACAGCAAAACTCTTTTCAATCCACACAATATGCCCCTCGATGATCTTGAACCCGGATCGTATCAGTTCAATTAAGGCTCTGTTGTTGTCTATAATAGCCGGCAACTTGCGACTGTAATCTTCTTGATTTGAAGGTAGAGCCTCAGAGTCGTCCTCTCCCGCAGTCAGACATTCACGGGCACGCGTTTCTCCAGGAGCCGGGAAAATGCACAATGGTCCCTCGATTCTAACAATTGCGATCCCAGCTCAAAACGGAGTCTATAGCATGCGGTTCAGCGGCAACACGTTCATTCACAACTGACTCTGGAAAAAAAATCAACATGAATTAGGAAATCAGTACGAATTAGTACGAATCAGTACGAATAAAACACTCTTTTAAAAAAAAATATACATGCCACATACCGTCTGTCGACCCTGGGGAATATCTGAATCGCTTAGGCTTTGTAGATGTCACTAAACCTCTGTCTCTCAAACATTCGTCAGTCGGAGTATGGACCTGAGCGACCGTAACTGTTGTACACTTGTTCTTTCTAGGCTTTGTTGACACAAGCCGTTCAGTAGAACCTGCAACACAATTTTTGAACACTGGTACTTCGATCTTGTTTACAAGATATGACAATCCTTGAACAGTAAACAAACGAACACACAGAAAAAAATATATGTAAACAGCATAAAACCACATTTAAACATAACCGTTAAATATCTAATTATTACAACACTTACCAAGCATGGGCTTACCCGACCTGACTCACGGAGCGGCACCACCTGAGTTCGATCCTTTGTGTAAAATAAAAAGTATAGGCTGGTCATTCTACACATACACAGCACATCATACATAGGAACGAATACTTATAAAATAATAACACATGTACGTACCGCCTGCCTTGTTCAGAAACTTGATTTCATCTACGATGTCCAGAATAGACACAATGTCAGCATCACCTGTAGCGTTAGATAACTGTTTAACCATTACAACAGCCCCATGAATTTGTTTATAAATAAACATTCTTGATAATGCGTTCCAACATCATTACTGCTTTAACCCAGCGAATGAAAGACATCTTGCGAAAACTTATCTTATAGTTTAAACAATAAGGGTGATTCTTTTATCAACACTTTAACATTTTCACCTCATAAGGATCTTTGTTTAGAAGTCATGTAATACGTTCGATTTCTTTTTAAACAGCTCTTTTAATCATTTTTACCTCCTAAAGGGTTATGTGTTTTTTTTGGAAGACAAGTAATACGGATTCTTTTTAAACAGCTCTTCTTTTTGAATGTACACATTCAAACATCAGTTTTCTAACAGTGTGGTTACACAAACAAAATATCCCTCACATAGTAACACAAACACATACCCAATATTAACCACTGAAACGCTTTTTCAGATGTATTTCGCACCCCCCAAAAACCAACATCAACTACACAAAATCTTTATAAACAGAACATTTACTCTCCATCTCACACACACAACAATGACAATATATCACATCACCACAATTACAATCACCGCAGATGGAAACTGGACGTGTGTGTGTGTGTGTGTGTGTGTACCTCAGTATCGCCAGTGTACAGTGTGGATTCTCCAGTCCAGCAGAGAGCAGCTTCACTCCTGAATCCTGCAGTTTATTGTAACTCAGGTCCAGTTCTCTCAGTCTGGAGGAGCTTGAGCTGAGAACTGAGGACAGAACTCTACAGCTTTCCTCTGTCAGTTTACACACACATAGACTGGAAGAGAAATGATGAAATATCAGAACACTGATCTCAAACACACACACAGCCATAATACACTTACTCTTTACCATTGTCACGTAATGGAGGCTGAGAAGGAAGCAAGTGCAGGTATCGAAGTTTAATCAAACAACAAGAAGTCCAAAGGATCAGGTAGAAATCAATAGGCAGTGAAGGGTCAAACGATCAGGCAAACAGGCTAGGCAAGGCAGAGAATCGAGGTCAACAGAGTGAACAAAGTCAAGAACCAGAAAAGCAAACACAATACAAGGCTTGGAAAAATGATAGAGACTAAGCAACTGAGCGTAAATTGGATGCAGGAGTGCGTGATTAGAATGAAGGTGTTCTGGGAATTGCGGTCCATGACGGCCATGTTTGTAGGCCGCAGTGCAGGATGGTGTGAGTGTGTGTGTGTGTGTGTGTGTGTCAGTGTGTGTGTGTGTATGTGTGTGTGTGTGTGGAGTAAGTTGGCGAGTCTGACAGACAGTGGAGGATTAAAGGAGATGTGAATGCGTAGGTGAATGTACACGGTTTGATAACCAACAATTTTCATACCGCGGTCATCACCAGTATATGGCTGCAAGCCTACAGATCCAATCAATCCAGTCCTTCTTCTCTCTTATAAAATATAAGATATGATAAGATAAAGTCTAATCAATATGTGTAATTAACATTTAGAATTATTACTTCGAAGCATAATCTAATAATCAACATTAGTTAACAAACATAATCTATATGTATAATCAATATTTAGAAGCATAATCTAATAATCTATATTATGTTAACAAACACAGTCTGTATGTACAATCAATATTTAGAAGCATAATCTAAAAGCACAGAAGAGTTTTTAATCAAGTAATATTGTAAGTGTGTACTGAGCTAGAAGACTTCTATGTTTTACTGAACATCAGGTAACAGGGTTACATGCGTAACCCCGACGTTCCCTTTCAAAGGGAACGAGACATTGCATAGCATAACAGTATGGGAAGCGCCTTGCGCCCGTGACACATACTGTTATGCTAAATGCAACGTCTCGTTCCCTTCTCAGGGAACAGGGTTACATGCGAAACCCCGAAGTTTTTCTGTATCTCTGTATGTCCTGTGTAAACTGAGTTAGACGAACTGTGTGTTTTGTCTAAAGCAGCTTTACTCTGGCAATAAATTAGCAATTAGACATTCACCAGAACTGTGTTTCCAATCAAAGCCCTTTAAGCTTGCAAACCAGTGTCACAATAACAGATCAGACTTCCAGGATGAAGTTTACCAGGCTGGGACTAAAGCCCGAAAGTCATTAAGGTATAAGGGTGAATTTTGGGACAGGGTAAAAATCCTGTCCTGATGAAACCTTTCAGAAAATTCAACGCAAGGCGAATGCGCTGCAAAAAAACGACCTTGTCTCAATAAAACCTTTAAGAAAATCCAACTGACAACGCATGCACCACAAATGTAAGGTATCATGTAGATATGAATAATTCAATAAGGTGATGGAGATTGGTTTGTTTTTAGAAAGAAGAGGTTAATGCCCCACCTGGGGATAATTTTACTGCTTCAGAAAAGTATATAAAGACATGTTTGTGTGTGTATAATTCAGACTTTCTGCAGACTGTCTCACTTTGTTGTTTCAATAAAGTTTGATGACCTTTGGCATCTACAAACCATCTGTCACTGAAGTTTTTAACTTAGGTTGGAAAGATTGTTTTCCACGACACTCTCACGTGTCCCTCAGTGCAGATTGGGCGGTGTGGTACGCTGATACATATCATAGGACCAGAAAATAGAATAATCAATCATGTCTATTGATAGATATATTCCTATATCCTCTATATCGCCAATATCACATGCTGTATTCATACTGTCCCCATGGTGACAGTGTTCTTATTTTCTTCTTCTCGTTTGTGAAGTTCTGTTCAATGTCACTTTTAAATAAAAGGAAAAAAGAAAACGTGCCTTTCACTGGTGTTCAGTTCACAAAATGATCAAAAAGCAGTGATGAAAACATGCAGTTATTTTGTAATCATTTTTTCATCAGTTTTAGAGAAAAGGTAATAAATGGTGATATAAGGTTTTGTCCATATGGCCCAGATCTCAGTGCAGACGTAACATGTTGGTGTAAAAAGTTAAACTCTTCTGTAACAGTACCAGAGGTTTGTTTAAAGATGATTAGAGTAATTATTAACAAGCATTAATCCAAACAGTGCAGTTCAGCGTTACATTAAAATAATAAACCATGCAGTAATACATTTATAAATAAAAATACTCACTCAGTTTTTCTGGAGGCTTTGACCACTGGCAGCAGCTTCAGAAGACATTCCTCTGATGGGTCATATTTACTCAAATCAAACACATCTAGCTCCTGTTCTGAGTTCAGTAACACAAACACCAGAGCTGACCACTGAGCAGGAGAGAGTCTGGTTCCACTGAGACACCTGAGATATCCTCTGTTCAGGTAAGTTTATACTTCCTGCACTAGAGAATGATCATTCAGTTCATTCAGACAGTGGAACAGATTGATGGATTTCTCTGGAGGTGGATTCTCACTGATCTTCTCCTTGATGTACTCGACTGTTTCCTTTTTGCTGTGAGAGCTGCTTCCTGTCTGTGGCATTAAGCCTCGTAAGAGAGTCTGATTGGACTCCAGTGAGAGACCCAGAAGAAAGCGGAGGAACAGGTCCAGGTGTCTGTTCTCACTCTGTAAGGCCTTGTCCACTGCACTCCTGAGGACATTAGACGTGTCTGACTTGGTGAGAAGATCAGACAGATCAGTGGTTTGTTGTTCTGTTACATTTCTGCTGATGAAGGAGAGAAATGCGTATAGAGCAGCCAGAAACTCCTGAACACTCATATGTACAAAGCTGAACACCTTCCCCAGGTGAAGCCCAAACTCCTCTGTGAAGATTTGGGTACACACTCCTGAGTACACTGACACTTCTCTCACATCAATGCCTCACTATCTCAGGTCTTCCTCATAGAAGATCAGGTTTCCTTTCTCCAGCTGTAGGAAAGCCAGTTTTCCCAGTGCCAGGATACTCTCTCCGGTCTTCTGAGGACCAGGGTCATATTTCTGATGGTACTTTTGGTCCTTGTGTTTGATCTGAAAGATCAGGAAGTGTGTGAACATTTGACTCAGAGTCTTGGGGATCTCTCCACGCTCTGCTCCACCCAACATTCTCTCTAGAACAGTGGCTGAGATCCAGGAGAAGACTGGGATGTGACACATGATGTAGAGGCTTCTTGAAGACTTCATGTGTGAGATGATTTTATTGGCCAGGCTCCGGTCACTGATCCTCTTCCTGAAGTACTCCTCGTTCTGAGGATCACTGAACCCTCGTACCTCTCTTACCTGGTCTACACAGTCAGGAGGGATCTGATTGGCTGCACCTGGTCGAGAGGTTATCCAGAGGAGAACAGAGGGAAGCAGATTCCCTTGATGACGTTTGTCAGCAGCACATCCACTGAGGCTGACTCTGTCACATCACACAATCTCTCATTCTTCTGGAAATTTAGAGGATGTCGACACTCATTCAGACCATCCAAGATCAACACCACTGTGTAGGAGTCTATTAATTGTAGTTTTCTCATTTCAGGGAAAAAGTGATGAAGAAGATCAATCAGACTGAGATTTCTCTGCTTCATCAGATTCAGCTCTCTAAAGGGAAGTGGAAACATGAAGGTGATGTGCTGATTTGCTTTTCCTTCAGCCCAGTACAGAATAAACTTCTGCACAGAGACTGTTTTTCCAATTCCAGCGACTCCTTTAGTCAGAACACTTCTGATGGACTTGTCTTTAAAGA
Organism: Ictalurus punctatus; assembly: GCF_001660625.3. NCBI lineage: Eukaryota > Metazoa > Chordata > Actinopteri > Siluriformes > Ictaluridae > Ictalurus > Ictalurus punctatus. The sequence continues at coordinate 3,267,053 of NC_030424.2, forward strand.
GATCATTACATTTGATGTGTGTCTCCTGTGTTGCTGGTCTCCTGGACGCTGTCTCAATCTGTCTCACCTCATGTTCATTATTGACGTCTCCACTCCAACCCTCTGTGATGTAGAGCTCTGTGTAGATCTCATTCAGAAGTGCTGAGCTTCCATACTGTGAGATTCCTTCATTAATTCTTTTAAACTTCTCTCTCAGTTTGGATTTCAGCTCTGTCTGATACACAGAGGCGAGTTCTAATAAACAAAGTAATAACATGTTTTAATGTAAAATCACTGAACACAGGATTAAATATAAAATTCAAATGCTGCTGTTCATTTCTGTTTCATGTACTAAATATTCCTGAAGGAACAGGGTCATTGTACAGAGTCACCACAAGCTGGACCACGAAGAGAACAGAAAAGCAGCAGATGTACATGATACTAAACTCAAACTTCAAACTAAAAGTGT